>NW_018164852.1:1045906-1063737 GCF_001263595.1 Phalaenopsis equestris
TAGGTAACTTCAGTTATCTATGATGTAATTAACTATAGGGGCTTGCCCTTATAGGAAGCTTTTCCCGAACCCAGCATAATATAAACCCTATTTAATTCCTTATATTAAATAGGGGAAATTTGTCGGCCAATACATTGGTTTCGCAGACCAAACGGATGTCATAACTTTCTTTAGTTTATTTGATCGAACCTCACCCTCAATTCTTGTGTTCATCCTTCGGGATAGATATAGGATTTGAGGTAAAGCGTTCTTTCATTTAAACTATGAAAATTATGGGGTCAGTTTGACTTCATCTTTTTCAAAACTAAAATTTTTTAAAAATGTCCTTCCGAAGCGGGCAATGGGATTTCAATTCTGATGACCGACAGCTTCTTACGGGCAAACCCCACACCAAAAATAGTGCCGACAATGATAAGTACATATCCTATGCAAGTTATGAAATCATGCATGATCCCCTCCGAAGAATATTAATTCTTGAACCTCTGATCATGATACTTGTTCTTGTTATTTGATTTATGACACTTCAGCTTTAAATCTATCTCATTTTCTACTATGACTTTTCACTTCTTAAATATTTTAAATATGCCAAGTTCTTTTTAAAAAGAAAATCCATGCATTTTTGGTGCGATTTTCAATAACTGTGACAAAGTAGTGGGAACCTCCAATGAACTGAATAGGAGTAAGTCCTCATACATCAGTATGCACTAACTCCAATTTCCTTGACTCCATTATTGATTCACATTTGAAGACAAAAACATTCTTCTGCTTTTCATATATAGAATCTTCAAAAAAATCTAAATCTACAAATTTTAAACCATAAAGTTTATTCTATGAAAGTATGAAATTGATGCTTTTCTTGCTCATATTGTCGCCACAGATCTGTATTCACTTGGTTTAAGCCACAACAATGAGATCCATTATTTTATTGATTAGATAAATAATGTCTTTAATGTTGCCCCAAACCATCACCATTGCCCTTTGGTCACCTTCCACAAGTCAACTGTGGATCTAATCACATAGCCTGACCTTTTTAGTTGGCTCATTGAAATTAGATTTCTCTTTAGACTAAAAAATTGTTTGACTTCACTAAATTTCCAGACTGTTACATTTGACAACTTGATATCCACCTCACAATTTCTTAAAATACTACAACCATTATTATCTTCTAAGACGTTCCCTAGATCACTCCAAGTGTAATTTTTAAACACCTCTTTGTTGGGGGTATAAATGAAAGGGACTCCTAAATCTGCTATTCAAGATTCAACACTAACTTGGGATAAAACCAGGGAGTCCCCTTGGATTTCACCAATTGAGACATTTATAGAGAGATTCCTTTCTTGTCTTCTACCATTAGCCTTATTTGGAGATCTGTGGTTGTTCTTAAAATGTTATTTCTTCCCATAATTTCAGCTTTCTCCTTTGCCATCTCCTTTCCTTGATGTGGACTTTCCTCTTGTGGACTTGAATCAAACTCTACCTGCAATTCTATCTAGATACCTTCCTTAATTTTCAATATTCAACACAGAATCTAGAGATTCACCATTTGTTGCCTTTCTACGAACTTCTTCATTCAAAACCAACCCCATAAAGAATATTACGTCCAGAGTCCAGACAACGGACGTGTATGTGATACATCAGAGGTCCGAGCTCCCGCTTCACCCCGCTGTATTACGTCCATTGTCCAGATACAACTCTGCATCCAGACTCAAGACGTAATATTTTTTTCTATTTAAGAGAGATCATTTTACTCTTTGTTTATGTAAAAAGTCTAATTTAGTCTCTAGACTTTTTCCAAATAGGGACAAAAAATGCTTTATTATAAAGACTAATGGAAATTGAAGTTAATTGTGTAAAAAATATTGGTATCTTAATTTTTTTTTACTTGAATATTTTAGTAATTTTATTTTTCTACTTATATTATTTGCTTGTGTACAACAACTAATTTCATGTATAATATAAATAATTTTATTTGGAGTGATTGTTATCTTGACTCCTTCCTAACAAAATATGATAAATCATTTTTTTGTTATAATAAGATTAAGAAAATAAAAAAAGTATAAAATAAAATCATTTAGTATAAAAAAAGTACACTCATTATTTAACATGCAACATCTTAATCAACTCATGCAAAGATATTTATTGCATACAAATAAATAATACAAGTAGGAAATTAGATTAACTAATAAATTTTAAAAATATAATTTTTTAAAATATTCTCATTTTTAACATTATTAATTTCAAATTTCATTTGTTTAGATGGTATGACTAATTTGATTATTGTTTATGCAATCTAGGGATAACATTGAATATGTTAAAACAAACTTTAGTTCCGGAAAATTGGGATTTCTATAATGAAACGCCTCCAACAAATCTCTATTATTTGGCACAAATCTCGAAGCATGATTGATTCTCGAGACAATCTTTTGAGTAAGAAATATTCAAACTTCAATTAAGAGTCATCCGGAGCTTCGATTTCAGCAAACTTATGATCAAAATGACCGACTTGATGAAACAGACCCAATGATATCAAAATTACTCAAATCCGATAAGATAAATCTAGCATGCCCAAGATTCTTAATTCCGACATCTTTAAAAAACTCATATGACCTTCAAACACCGTTTGATCGAAGGAAACTCTCCAGGGCATCTGATCAAAATAGTTCATATTCTTGCATTAATTATACTCATAACGCAATAAATAGAATCTGGTCCCTCATGAGGTAGAGAAAAGTTTGAGATCTATGAAAAAGCTTGAAGTTTTGATTTGGAGCTAAAGTTCGACACAACCATCGCCGCCCACCACTGTCCTCCGTCGACCACCCTCGACTGTCCTCAACTTTCCCTAACTTTCGTCGATCACTGTTGATCTCTGTCGACCACCACTAACCTCCATTAACGACCGCCGACCGTCATCAATCACCGCCAATCTCTGTCGACCACTGCCGATCGTCGTCGATCATCACCAACCACCATCGATCACCGCCAACCACCGTCGACCACCACCGACCGAACGCCGTCAATCACCATTGGTTGCTACTCGTTCCTTACAACAAATTCAGCAGCACATCCACGTTATAATTTGAGAAACCTAGCACCTCTTTCCCACATGTAGGAAAAATGATTGCAATTGTAATCATCTTTTTATAGTGGAACTTTCAGCTGTGTCAGACTTCCTTTTTTTCCATGTAAAAATTCTGGAGTAATAACTACTTTCTCTTTTTTGAGTGTATGCTGAATCTTCATATCAGACTAAGATGATAATCTGTAACTCTACTGTTGCAAATTTTATAGCTCGCATCGTATATATAAAAACATTTGATTTTAGAAACAAGCCTTGGCCATATATGGCCGAAATTGAAGTTTTAAACTGAAATGGAGAAGGGAGCTTTTTATTTTGTTATTAGCAGTATGAGAATAATAAACTTTAATCATATCAATATAATACAGTAAGATTATCCATTGTCTTTTTTATTCATCAAATTGATATTTATCTGCTAAAGTAATAAAAAGTAATAGAAAAGCGAGTCTGACTTGAAGCTGTATTATTTGTTTTTTAAATTTTTAATATATATATATAGGCTTGAAATTTTATTTTGATTATTAGTGGGTTAGTCTCAGTTGAGAACGATTGCTGCAAGTAGTTTGCTTTATCTTATCTCATAGAAGAAGTTGATTTGGCCTGTTAATTGACTATGTTGCCTGTCTCTATCTTTGTTGATAATCTCTAGTTGTTGGAAATAGATAGGGGAGTAAACGAGCGGAACACGAGCGCTCGTGTTCAGCTCGTTTATATTTCAAGCTCAAAAAGTGTGTTCGTGTTCGGCTCGTTTTAACGAGCCGAACACGAGCCGTTCACGAACAAAGAGTCATTTTGACAACCCTAATCACGTAGTCATCAAATGTTAAGATTGGGACAGAATTTAAAACATCATTTGAATCTAATTTAATAATTTTTATTCTATTTTCTTCATTAATACTTTTAATTCATTATAAATCTTTGTAGTCTTGGAGTCAATTATATTTTTAAAAAAACACTATTTGATTAGTAGTATTTCGAGCCAAAACAAGGCGAACATAAACGAACAAATATTTGTTCATGTTGTTCGTGTTCGGCTTGTTAACTTAGCGAACGAGCCGAACACGAGCTGTTCATGAACAACGAGATGCCTTTATTATTTTATTTTAGGAAGATTTACATACATGCGGCTCCAATTTAATATATTTACATATCCTATGTCTCAGCTTTAATTTTTACATACATGGCACATTATTTATGCATGAACACTTGTTTTCCACTTTTTCAGATTTAAAGAGTGATATTTGAATGTAATATGAAGGGTTTTGGTGGTGTCAATATAGCGCTATTAACGATCTGATTTTGACCCGAGCTGGAGTCAGCTCATAATTGGCTTAAAAAAGAATTCAAGCCAATATTTTGGTTTGTAGCTCAGCTCGTTTATTCCAATCTGATCTTGATCCAAGCCAAAATTAGAATCAATTTTCGAGCTAGATTTTCTAAATTCATAGCCCTAACATCAGCTAAGGTTGTTAACAATCCAATTTCAAGCCGAGCTGCGATCATCTTAAGAAAAATTAACTCCAAAATTTTTGGCTCGTAGAGCGGCTCATTTACTTCGATCCGATATCAATTTGAGCCTAAATTCAAATCAATTTTCGGGCAATTAACGATCTTCGAGCTAAATTCACAACGTCATGTAAATGTAAAAAAATAAAATTTACATATTGTGCTCGAAAGCACAACATATTATTTAAAAAACAAAGTAAATAATCTAAGTTGCCAGATTCAATTACTAAGCCCGCTTAAAAGGAAAAAAAATGTTAAATAAAATTTTTTATGTAAATACATAAAAATAGGTGGTATGTATGTAAATGCTCCATTATTTTATTGTAATTGGTCACCAGGAGAATTTTAATAGCTTAGTCTACCTTCTTTCTTACTTTTTATCATGTTTTTTTAATGATTCATCAAACAAAGAGAGAAGTTATGACGGCTAATTATGTTAAAATATTCTTATAATTAGTCAGTGCTAATCTAATTAAGAACAACTTAGTGGTCAATGCAAGTTATTGTGAGGCCATTTGTGCTAATATCCTTGGCAGTTGGAAGTGATTAGCAACATCTAGTTACATAGTGCTGCTTAAAAGTTTGATGGCAATTATTCAAATGTTTAATTATGTAAGCATGATGGGCGTATTTTGTAATTACTGTTATCGTCAGTATGCCGGCTTCCGACGGGAATCTAATGAAATCATATATCATTCTGCGATGGTTTTTTCTTTATCGTGAATGCAAGATTTTTATTTGTTTTGTTTGTTTTGGTAGAAATTTGATGTATTCGTGTTTTAGTAAATTTGAACGAGTCATGATTGTTTCTTTCGTAAAGTTATACAAGTTTAATGCAAATTTCCTTATCAATATTGCAATAAAGGTGTATAAATATTCAATCATTTGGTTGGTTCAAAGGGCCAAAATTGAATAATATTTTTTATTATTTTCGCCCCATCTCTTCATTTGAATCTTTTAACTTATTTCTGATAGAGGAAAGATGTTCAACAAGTCAAGCAAAGATGGGGACAAAGTTGGATCTCCCTCCTTGAATCAAATGATTCCTTTTTCTCAACACCAATAATGCTTTAATAATGTTTTGGCTTATGAATTTTATGGAAGAGCACATTAGATGATTTTATTTGATTTTATTTAATGCACAATAGTACAAGAGCATATTGGGTGAAGGTCCATGCGGTATATTATTTTCTTGAAAATTAAATATAATTGTTCCTGCAATGTGTTGTCTTATTTTAATAATGATTGCGAGTGTTAGACACTAATAATTATGCTAAGAACTTGTTAGCAAGAAGATTAGTTGGTACATATAAAACCCGATTGCATGATATAGTCGAGTGGGGGTGTGGGGTGGACGAGAGAACTTGCGTAAGTAGAGTCCACTTGAAAAAGAGTTTGAGGTTGAATTTCCAAAGATTGGTAACATTGAGTTAAATTCTTTATAAACTATCTTTGAATAGATTCTCCCCGTACACCGTGGTGTTATCCTCTATCTTGTGTTTTGATAAGGCATAGTATGTACAAGAGGTCACTTATAAAAGTTTTTAAACTTAATGTTTTCTTTCTGCCTTCTTAGTGCTTCATTACTTACGATCGAGGAGGTTCAAACTCCCACCTTGGTTAAGAATTTTAGAGCTAGCTCATAGTTATTGACAGAAGATTAGGAGGTTGTACCCGGGCTAGGAGTGACAACAAGACTCAAACTTTGCATCTGTGTAATTAAATTGGGTTTTAACATTTAATATTGATTATCTATCAATTTAGGCTTGCCTAAGATCCTAAGATATGTTAATCCAGAGATATTTTGTTGTGAGGTGCTTAAAAGAGTAAAAATAATTATCAGCACATGTGAGATAAAGATGAGGAGAAGGTTAGATTTGTCTTAACCCTATAGGCCTTACCATCAATGCTGATGTAACCTTCATGGTGTACTCATCTCTTCAAATGACATCCCATAAACTAAATAAAAACTTTTTCATCGATCCCATTATGCTCAAATGGTTATCTAAAAAAGGGGAAATTTGAATGTTTTTATTACATCATTAGATACATTGAAACCAAAATATTCTTTCCACCCTAATTTGGGATATCAATAACAAACTAACAATGTTTCAACATATTAACTCTATAAAAAACACATTATATGAGTTCTATTTAATTTGTAAGGTTGTGAGTAATAGTTGGGAGTAAGCACATATGGCATATTCTTCCTTAGAAATTCAAAAAAAATAGTGTGTGCTACAAGTAGTATCACATGAATCATGAGTGCGATAATTAGGCACTAGTAAACATGCTGAGAATTTGTCAGCATATATGTGAAACCCGATTGCATGTTATAATTAATAGGGAGTCAAGATTGATAACTAAGTTCTCTTGATGAATCTGAGATGTAACAAGAGATAGGCAAGAGAATTTATAGAAATAGTTAGCTCTTGAAAATGTGTTTGAGATAGAATACCCTAAGATAGGTGATAAGCTTGAGTTAAATGTTCTATAAACCATATATGGATAAAGTATTCTCCCTTGTGCACCTTGATGTTGATCATCTAGATTCTTGTTTTGGTAGGGCATATTAAACATAAAAGGTTGACAAAAAAAAGGCATAAGCGACTGCTTACGATAGGAATTGTTGGGTTTTGAACCTTAATTCGTCTACCACTTAGGCTCGTATGACCTAGGGGCAATGTGTTTCAAGCCACAACATTAGTTATGGGTTCATATGTTAGCTCTTGTTTGTCTTCACTAAGTCGATAGAATTACATGATTGGAAGAGGTAGCGATTGAGTCATTGACTAATCAAGAAAAATGGTAATGATTCTTCTTTAGCTGAAACTTAGGAGTGAATGAAGTTAATTTTAATTGAAAAGCATGTTAAATATCTAAATGAAGAGAGATAAGTACCGATACGTGCCAGAAGATTTGCGGTGGTGGAATAATGAATTATGATCATAGTATTGCTTGGAAACTTCAACACACACTTAGACAATTAAAGAGAAGTAAGTAGGATGCGACATCTTAACTTCTTACGTAAAATACCTTGTTAAGGAGAAACAACCACAGGGACTAGCCTAGTTAAAATAATCTATTATGAATGGTGAGTGCATTTATTCATTCTTCTCCTAAATTAGAGAAGATAGAGTTACAAAATTGATCATTGTAAATGCATAACAATGAAGGCAGACTGCATAGTTCATTGATAATAGATGTTTTCTGACTGTAATGAATGTAGTACTTAATGATAGCATACTGCAAGTGTCGTGGTTGATTACTATGGAGACAATTGTTCCATATGAATGTTGTAAATGTTGGTATAGGCAAAAGTTGAAAGCCATGATAGTAGTTGGTCGTGGGGGCCGCAGACGGTTGCTTCAGAAGCACTGTTGGCTACAAATGCTATAGTAGGAAGCTATAAAAGTTGTGAGCCACAAATGTTGTAGTTGGTCACATAACTCGTAGTGATAAACTGTGATGAAATATATAGATTGTAGATTCTGAGTCGGGAGCTGTTGAGTTATGGATCACATCGGTCGTAGTTGGTCATATTAAGTATAGCGGTGAGCTACGATATGGTCTGTAGGCTGCAACAGTAGCAAGTTGTGATGACGTCAGTAAGCCACAAAGGTCAGAGTCGGGATCTGCATGTGTTGTGGACCACATAGATCATCGTTCGTCGTGCAGGTAGTAGTGGTGAATTGTAATGACATTCATAAGTCATAGAGGGCGGAGTTGGGTGCTTCATGAGATGTGGACAACATAAGATGTAGTTCGTTATGTAGGCCGTAGTGGTGCATTGTGATGACGTTTATAGACCGCGAGGTCCGAAGTTATGATATGCATGAGATGTGGACCAAGTAGGTCGTAGTTGGCATGCAGGCCATAGTGGTGAGATATGATGACTTCTGTAAGCCACAAAGACTGGAGCTGAGAGCCGCACAAGCAATATAACATGTAAGTCGTAGTTGACACTTAAGTTATAGTGGTGGGTTGCAAGGAGAAAGCATTTGAAGCCCAGAAAAAGTCACTGTCTTCGAAAGGCTTCATCGCTCTGCATTTGGAGTGCGTTGTTACACCATTATGGGGTGAGTCGTTGCATCATATTTGGGATGCATTGTTACACTGTCTTTAGAAGGAGTCGTTGCACCGTATGTTGGGTATGTTGTTCTAAAAGATACGACGTGAATTCATAGTGGGCCAAATGATGATTCTGGAGCATTGGTTGACTATAGAGGTTGTAATAGGAAGCTAAATGTGCTCTGAGCTACATAGGCCATAGTTGGTCATTAAGTCGTAGTGGTAAGCTGTGATGAAATCTATAGGTTACAGTGGCCATAGTTGGGAGCTACATGAGTTGTGAACCACATGGGTCATAGTTAGTTATATTGAATATAATAGTGAGCTGTGATGACGTTTGTGAGCCGTAGTGACCAAGGATGGGAGCTGCATGAGCTGTGAGCCACATAGGCCATAATGGTGAGCTATGGTGACGTTCGTAGGCCGCAGAGACACGAGTTGGGAGCTACACGAGTTGTGGATTATGTAGGTTGTAGTTGGTTACGTAGGCAGTAATTGTGAGTTATGATGACATCCATAGGTCGCAGAGGCCGCAGTAGGGAGTTGTGTGAGCTGCAAACCACATAGGTCGTAGTTGGTTACACATGTTGTAGTGATATGCTATGATGGCGTCCATAGGCATCTTGGTTGGGGCAAGAGCTGCACAAGCTGTCAACTATACAGGTAATAGTTGATCATTTAGGTTGTAGTTGTGAGCTATGTTGACGTCCATAGCTGCAGAGGCCAAAGTTGAGAGTTGCATGAGCTATGAACTAGATAAGCCGTAGTTATTCATGTTAAACATAGTGGTGGGATGCAAGGAGATGGTTTTAGAAGCTCAGAATGTATTGTTTTACTGTCTTCAGGAGGCGTTTGTTACATCATCTTCGGGAGGTGTTTGTTACACTGTTATTGGGGTGCATCTTTGCACCTTTTTTGTGATACATTGTTACATCATTTTCAGGAGGCATCATAATGCCGTATGTGGGGGCTCATTGTTCTCCAGGATACCTCATTACTCTAGAATGTATGAAGGGATTCTGCGGTGTACGTCATGATATTGCAAGGGATTTTATTGGAATGAACCATTGGCGGCCAATCGTGGTTAATGGTGGCCGACGGACGGTGTTCGGCTGCGAACGTCATCTATAGAAGTGAGAGGTATTTGTCGAATCTGCAGAGCAGAAGCGATGCGTGACTTTAGTTCCTCATTCAAGTTTCAATTTTATTATGTCTCAAGATTTTCCTCCTCTCAATAAAGTGGTAGGACTCTATTTATGGAGTCTATAAGAGGTCTTTCTGCAAATAAGAAAAGAATGCAAACTACCCCATCAGACGACGTGGAGAGATTCCCTTACTCAGATGAAGTTCATTGAATGTTTCTTACCATAAAATTACTTCATTATTCGTCTTATGCTCTAGATTCAAGCCTGAAGATGAAAATTTGTTGCGGGTGTATCACATATAAAGAAGTCAATTTTAGTACTCAAGCTTGTTAAAACTTCAAACATAAAGATATAAGTATGTGGTCGACAATCAATCGAATCTTATCCTGGTAATTTTTCTGTAAGATACTTTATATGAATAAAGATTCATGAATGTTTTTTATAATATGAAGCAAAAAGATATACATATATATATATATATATATAGGTATAATTCTTCATCTAGAGTTTATTAGACCTAATCAACGTTTGAAATTTTAAATGATTCATATGTAAATATATTTTTTTAAATTTAGCATTTTAATAATCATAAACAAACTTTTAAGCAGTTTTATCAAATAGGGGTTGTATGATCTTTTTTTCTTATAAACAGCTGTCCGATAGCTGGCTTCACATAGCTGCACCAAACAGACAACCAGCTTCCCCCGCAATAGCTTTCTGCGACAGCGATACTGTAGCTGAAAAGTTAAGAAGATAATCAACAAATTACGTAGCTCACTTGATTATTAAACTAAATTCAATTCCGTATCCGTGAAAAACGTGGCCAAGCCGTAAAACATATTATTAATAAGGCGGCTAAAAAAATTAATGGCCGGCCCAAATCGGATCCCTACTCCCACAAACAACCTCTAATCCCTCTATAAAACCCACTTCAAAACCCCAAACATCAATAATACTCCCCAAACAACAAATGGCAAAATCCATTGTACTTTTTCTAATCGCAATCTTCTCTTCTTCCTTCATCTCCCTCTTAACAAACGCCATGATTTCAAGCTTCCGAGCTTTTGCGGCCTATCTGCTGGTCTCCGAAGAGCTCTGCAACGATACAGACTGCGTTATTTGTCTGTGTAAGATCCAAAGAGGAAAGAAGACTGATGGTCTGAGATGCAGGCACGTGTTCCACAAGCAATGCTTTGCTGAATGGGTGAGGAAGAGCAAAGGCGCAACTTGTCCTCTCTGTAGAGTTAGTGTGGTGGGCGACGGCGGCTTGACGGCGGCGGACGGTGGCGGAGGAGATGGAGGGGTTATCGGAAGCGGAGATTTCATTGTTGTATCTCCATTTGGTAAATCGAGGAGTAGGGATTTGTGTTGGATTAGATAAGGAATCAGTTGAAGAAATAAATAAAAAAAGAATTTTTGATTAAAATAGGAACGCTATATTTTGTAAGTTAAGGGGGTGTTTCATTTGGCGTATAAGGAACGCAGTCTAGAATGGATGCAATGTAAATGTAATTTATTGTATTTGGATTATTTTAATGTTATTTGGGTTGGTATAAAATAAATGTGACATTTTATTTTATATTTTTTTTGTTTGATTTGAAAAAAAATAAAATTATTATAAATACGTAGCAAATGAGGGTGTGGAAATTGGTGGTTGGTGACAGGTGTTCTGCGGTGTGAGTGGAGATTGTCAGCGGCGGGTGGAGGCGTTGACGGTGGCAAGTTGTGGGTCGATGCCGGAGGGGACAATTAGCGACAATTTGCCAATTGGGGGATGTATGTAAATGCCCTCGCTATACTTTGTGAGACTATACAATTGTGATTTCATGATTTTTTGACATTCCTAGAAGCATAATGATTTATAGATATTTTGTGATCTTACTAATATAACAAAAAGGTTTAATTTTAGAATAAATCCCTCTACATTAAAATGTTTAGAATAAATCCCTCCACATTTAAACTCTTAGAATGATTCTTTGCAAAGAGTATCAGATGCTCGGGATTACTTATCTTGTCGTAATCAGCTGCTAGTTGCGTGTAAGCTGAAGCTCTTGTAACTAATTTCCGAGCTAATAGATAATACTCTCATGAGATTTTGGTGCATTTTCTGTTCTTTGAAAAATGCTTTTTGCCCTGATTTTAGTAACACGATGCATCGTAATATTGATTTCACGTTGCGCCCGATACCCTCTGTTTCACTTTTTTACGTTGGATTGTTACTCGGAAGTCGGAAGCCATCACCTTGTTGCTGCTTCCTTCATTCCACTCTTGTCAAACTCGAACTTCTCTGTGCGTGAAGGCGAGGGATTCTGAGTGAGGTGCTTTCAATCTTCATTCTTCTTATCTACTCTAATTATTGTTGGTTAGTTTCTGTCATTTTTTATATCTATATTTTTGAATAGTAAATTATGGTTGTTATCGATATATCCTTATGCTCCTTTCTTTAGTTGCATCCATGTATTTCGATATCAAAGTGACTAATACATAAGCATCACTGAATTAACTACAACCATATAAGGTTACAAACAAAACCAATATAACTAAATAACATTACAATAATAAATAAAAAGCATAACGAGGAATGAAAAACTCTCCAGTGAAGCGGCATGTCCAAAGCAACATAAATATCTAGAACATCATGAAAAATTATAAACAGATAGAAATGTCCCACAAAAATCTAAAAAAAAGTGTCCCTAAAATGTCATTGCTCCAATGAAAATAATGTAGGTGAGCTACCCTGTGGTTAGCGAGCATCGCTATGAATAACCCGCTCTGGGTCGAATCTTCAAGTAACTTCATAGAGAACAAATACAACGAAATGTCTTCTTAATTTCAAAAGTTGCATCCAAATTTCTCATAACCTGCTAGACAAAAGTTGCTTGTGATGGGTCAAATTCATTGGTGAATGAAGCTACCACATAAGGAAAGCAACTCCTTACTTCTTTTTTCTTTGCAACCTAGGAACGCTTTAACCGGCTCATGGACTCAGCTTCATGGAGGTCCGGGCTTGGGGCTTCAATAGAATCACCTGTTTGTTGAGCTCCCAAATTTTTGGGGATGCCACCAAACCCTGCCTCTCAGAGGGCAAATACATTGTTACTCATTGCTACAACACCTCTAAACATATGATCTAACTTCTTCTCCAACTCAGGATTGATTCTAATGCATTTAATTTTTTGGCAGTATGTGTCACCTATAAATTGATATAACATATTGTTGGATTTAAAAACAAATTAAAAATTAATGAAAATAGTGGATATTTAAAAAATATTCATTGCTAGTCTTTTTGTCCACCACTTATCAGAAACGTCAATCATTTGTTTTACCGGATCCCACCCCAAGCCTATTGATCCTCACTTCATTTCCTTCAAAAATTTTCAATTCTTTATTAGCTAATCCCATTTTTTTTTAATTGCATCCTATCATACTCTCTGCATGTACTTTTCTTAAAATTTTCAATAATATTTTGTCAGTCTTCCTTGTTGAAATATGTTGTCGGTCTATTTTCCAGTTCGATCTCCTTGAGACATATGTCACAGAATATTAACTTTGTCTCTTTATACCACATTACAAGTGAACTGGCCTCTTTTGTCTTAATCATTGTATTACTAGCATGAAAAAAACTAATTAACATGAATAAGAATGTCACAATATCGTAACTCAAAGAAAAATAAGAATGTCACAATATCATCACTAATGCCCCTTTACACCACACTACAACCCCACCTACACATCACCATACCACCTCCACACGCAACACCTCCACACACTAAGACATTAAGACACCAACACATCCACAACATCACTACCACCACCTCCAAAAACCAACACCTCTACATGAACACAACCACATGCCAACCACCACCTCCACCACCATCACCTCTACACATCCACTATCGCATCCTCTAACACAAACACAACTACACACCAACCACCACCTCCGCAATACCACCACCTCCACACATCCCACATTTTTCATTTGATTTGGTTACATATAGAGCACCCAAAATATTGCTAACAACAAATCAAGCACCCTCTTTTAGCCATTTCTCAAACTTTTACTCAAACATCACAGGTAAAGATGCACTCCATATTTTTTATTTTTAGAATATCACATGCAGGTAGGGCTGTCAATACGGCTCGTTGTTCGCGAACAGCTCGTGTTCGGCTTGTTAAGAAGCTCGTATTCGGCTTGTTCACTAAGTTAATGAGCCGAACACGAACAAAGTTTTGTTCATTCGTATTGGGCTCGTTTTGGCTCAAAATACTACTAATTATATATATATATATATATATATATACATATATTTGATGAGTGGTATTTTAAAAAAAATTAATTGACTACAAGGCTACAAAGATTTATAATCAATTAAAAGTATTAATTAAGAAAATAGAATAAAAATTATTAAATTAAATTTATATGATGTTTTAATATAAACAAAAATTTTTAAATCTTGCCCCGATCTTTAATATTTTATGACTACGCAATTAGGGTTATCAAGACGACTCTTTGTTCGTGAACGACTTGTGTTCGGCTCATTAAACAAACGAGACGAACATGAACACACTTTTTGAGCTCGAAATATAAACGAGCCGAACATGAGCGGAGCCTGTGCTCGCTCGTGCTCGGCTCATTTACACCCGCTACATACAGGGCACCAAAAACATTGCTAACAACATCAAGCACCCTCTTTTAGACATTTCTCAAATTCTCACTCAAATATCAAATGTAAAGATAAAACCCCATTTCATATTTTTCATTTTTAACATTCTACATATAGGGCACCCGAAACATTGATAGCAACAAATCAATCACTCTCTTTTAGCCATTTCTCAAACTCTCACTCAAACATCAAAGATAAAGATAAAGCTTCATTCCATATTTTTCATTTTTAGGATGTCATCATATATATATATATATATATATATATGAGACACACGCGCGTGCGCGCATCAAAACCCAACCAGCTAAATTTTTTTGTGTCAAATTAAGCCAAAAGGAAGCTATTAAATTATTTTTAAAAGCTTTCAAGAAATAATTAAGAGATCAGAAAAATTCCAAATCTGACATACTTATAGTTAAATTGGGAGTCTCGTAAAGATGAATCCAACAAGTTCAATATCACTCATTTCTAACATCATTAAAGCAACAAATGCCGACAGAACACCGTTCAATCAGGGGAATCTCCTCAGTTCGTTTGATCTGAGTGGTCCAAATTTCTTTCTTATATCCAATCTAGAGTCGATAAATAAAGCCCTACACCCTCTTGAGAAGAGGACTAGACATTGTGCTAGAGGAAGACTAGAGCCTAAAGAAAAAGAATCCAAAGTCTAAAATTATGCATCGACAATCTGGTGAACGCTTTCTACTCTTGTAGCCGCAAATCATTGTCGACCACCGAACCACCACTCATCGGCTGTCACCAACCACCATTGGTTGTCACCTGCATCTTGTGACGAAGCTCCTTGCAGAATCATAACGTGCACTATGCAATTTCAATGTACATTGCGGAACAGTGAAGCACCCGCAAAGCCACACGCCTTATTTAAAGTCGGGTATCAATGCACCTCAAAGAAGGAATACTGGAGTCCCAAAAACTATTAAAAACTGCAATCACCCCTCTGACCACTGTGTAACAAAGATTTTATCTTGAGAGAATGTGCAGTTCTCTTCCGTTCATAGGACAATGACATAGTATGTGCAATTATTAATTCATAATGAATTATTTTGATTGGGTCAAACCCTGTTATTTTTTTCATTTACAGATTTTTCATGTAAACACTTATGACATCTCTACTAGTTGTTTGCTTTTTTCTGCGTGTGCCGGATTCTCGTAAAAAAACTAAAATAAAAATGCATTACTCTACCACCGTAAATCCTCTGTCACAATCATATTTTTAACCTCTCATCAAAAATATCATTTTTTTGCTTCGTAAAAGGCAAATGCTCCTCTTTATTTTTATGCTTACGTCATAACACAATGTGTTATAAATATAAATATCGAACATATTTAAATTTATGCGGTAGGTATAATTTTAAATTTGATTATAATTTTTAAAATTTTCAATCGACATTTAATATTTGTCCTTTTTTTAACGGTAGGTTTTTGCACGTTTAAATGACATTAAACATTTCACATCTCTAACGGAACAAAAACAGGAATCTTACTGAATCTGTTGTCGTATCCTCAGGACAAATGAGATTCCGTCCACTAGAAATTAAAATGATTTTAATAATTAAGATGGATTGAATAATTAAAATAACCAAATCAGTAAGATTCCTGTTTTTGTGCCGTTAGAGATGTGAAATGTTTACTGTCATGTAAACGTGAAATCCATTATCCTGCCCAATGCCAAAACGTACCGTTAAAAAAAGGACAAATATTAAATGTCGATTAAATTTTTTAAAACTATAATCAAATTTAAAATTATACTACCAGCTTAATGATAAAAGTTTAATATGATTGTAATAAATTCTTGGTGATACTAGATTGCAAGGGTTGTAGTTGATTGCTATAGAGGCAGTAGTTTGTTGTAAATGTTATATACAGTGGTTGTATCTTTAACTTATCGTATAGGCCATAGTTGAAAGACATAATAAAAGTTAGTCATGTGGGTCATAGATGATTGCTTTAGAATCGTCAGTTGGCCACAGAGTCTGTGCAAGAAATTATAGGAGTTGTGAATCACGTAGACGACAGTTGGTCACATAGGTCGCAGTGGTGAGCTGAGAATGTTTGTAGGCCGTAGAGGCCACAATTGGGAGCCGTATGAGCTATGGGTTGCATAGGCTGCAATTGGTCATATAAGTTGTAATAGGGAGCTATAATAATGTCTAGACCGTGGATGCTAGAGTTTGAAGATGCATGAACTGTAATAAAATTTGTAACCAGCAGAAGTCAAAGTTGGGACCTGCAGGAAATGTGATAACGTTCGTAGGTCGTAGAGCTCTGAGTTATGAGCTACATGAGTTGTCGTAGCAGAGTCCAGAGATAGGAGCTGCATGAACTATGATAACATCCATAAGCTTAGATGTTGGAGTTGGGAGCTGCATGAGCTCGATAGGATTTGTAGGCCACAAATGTCAAGATTAAGAGCTGCATGAGCTAAGATAATGTCTATAAATAGTATAGGCTAGATTTGGGAGCTACATGAGCTGAGGTAATGCATGTAGGCCATAGAGGATATAGTTGAAAGCTGTATGAGTTGAGATAACAAAGCTAGAGTTAGGAGCTGCATGAGTTGTGATAACATATGTGGATTACAGAGACCAGAGTTGGGAGCTGCATGAGATATGAACTACATATGTTGTAGTTGGTCATATAGATTGTATTGGGAAGCCCTAATAACGTTAGTTGGTCGTGAAGGCCAAGTAGGTTATGTAGGTCATGATGGCGAGATGCAATGATGTTCGTAGGTCATAGATGCTAGAGTTGAAGGCTGCACCAGCTATGATAACGTCCTTAGGCTGTAGAGACTGAAGTTGTGAGCTGTATGAGCTATGAGCCATGTAGGTTGTAGTTGGTTACATAAGTCGTAGTAGTCTCAGTTGGAGGCCAAGACAATAATAGGGTATCATAGTTATAGTGAACCACATATGTCATAGTGGGGAGCTGTGAGGAGAGAACTTCAAAAGTTCAGAGAGGGTTACTTTATGTGGGGTTCATTTCTACACCATCTTCAGGGTATGTTGTTGTACAATCCTTAAAAAATGTTATTACACCATCTTCAGAGAGCGTTGTTACGCTGCCTTTGTCGTACGTTGTTTCACCATCTTTAAGGTACTTTTTTACATTGTCTTTAAAGTGTGTTGTTGCAGCATATTTAAAATGTTGTACAGCTCTATCGGGAGCTTTGCTGTTTCACTATGTACATTGGTTGTTCGACGGTAGTTGGCAGTTTTAAGAGATGGTGGGTTCACTAGATTTTCAGTGTAGAATATATGGGTTCTACTCTGTAAGTTCTAATCTTCCTCTTGTTCAAGTTCTACCTCTTATGTCCCTTTTATGGGGTGGGGTTAGGGGGGGCGG
>NW_018164852.1:1064988-1136642 GCF_001263595.1 Phalaenopsis equestris
GGGGGGGGGTGGCTTTTTTTTATATAGTCTAGGAAAGGCCAATGTGCAAATAAAGAATAAAACTGAACCACTCCATCAGACGACCTATAAAGGTTCTCTCATTCAGACGACATTCTCTGGATTTTTGAGTAATTTATTGATGTCATAATTGAATGAGCTCAGGCTTGTTGGATGTGTCTTCTCAACGCTTAATTTGACTATTTATTTGTTAGATTTGAAATCCATTTGACCTTCCAATTATGTACTGGAAGCTTCCAAAAAATAGTTTAATGGCTCGATATGGGATTGATTGGATTCAAATTGGGTCAATTTTAGTGGTGTTGAATCGTCCCATCAAGCATGTGAGTTTAAGTATGTTTGTAGAATCATAGTTTTGGATAATTTTTTTTTATAGAAGTTCGAATGTTCATTGTTCAAAAAGTTACCTCAAGATTCACGTCTCCTCTCAAAATTCATGGCATTTGATAGGAATTTGTTGAAGACGTATCACATATGAATGGTGCCCAATGCATGCATGTAAATGCTATCTTTTTTTTTTTTTTTTAACAAAGAATAACTTAAGAATATCATCAATATTTTTTACTAGATATCCAGAACCATAAGTTTTAACATTTTTAGAGACGTTACAAGTTGTCTATATTTCTTAAAATTATTTTCAAGCAAAGAAAAAAAAATAATTAAAAAAAACATCTTAGAATTTTTGGTGGCCTTTGATAGCTTGACAAAGATAAGGGTCATCTACTAATGAAATGTCATGCATAAAAATAAATAAATAAATAAATAATATATATATATATATATATATATAATATTAAAAGATGGATCGTAAAGTGTGTTTGCAATCTACCCCCATATGCTTTTCAAAGCGAGCCTCAAATACAAGACCCCTGCATAAGAATTGGGTGGTAGGTATTCAAATTTTTGTTTTGTTTAGTACCATCTGACCTCCAATTTTAGGAAACTTACGGTCAAATTGAATGTTTCGACAAGCCGTCCAGTAATACTAAAACTATTATATTACTCGTTTAAATATAATTTAATCAAATATTTGAGGCGTGATTGAAAATATCAAAACATTATTTGAGGAATCAAATAATATTTTGAATCACATATTTTGATAGACAAATCGGGCGTCTTGGCCAGAGAAATTAATGAATTTATGATCCCTCAATTTTGATATTATCAAGACAATTAAAATGTTGACATGAATACATGATATAATATAATAAAAATAAATAAATAGTAACGGTCAAATGAAGTGTACTGAAACTTAGTTAGATTTATCAAAGTATTACAAAATAAAGAATCCAAGTGAAGAATCAACGATTGCCACTAGCAATCACCATCCTCCTATTATCTTCATCCGAACACGAATGCTTAATTGTTTGATAGCCATCACTCGTCAATTATTATGTGACTGCAAAACTTCGGCTATTATCGCTCAATTACCATCACCGTCACGCCTTAACATCACCTGATTATTATTATTTTACTACCTCAAGCTTTGTAACATTTATTAAAGATATCATCAGGTCTATGGGCACTGCTTCATTATATATATATATATATATATAAAATGCATGCTAGAGAATTCACGGTAAAGTAATAATTTATCGTCTTAGCATGACACAATAATCCATGTTGGATTCTTGTGTCATGCTAAGACGATAAATTATTACTTTACCGTGAATTCTCTAGCATGCATTTTATATATATATATATATATATACAATGCTTGAATATAAGTATTACACAGTGATAATGATGGTAATACTGTTTCTCTAGCTTTTGCCTTGATACACCTCAATGAATGGTGTGGATGAATACTAAAATAGACATTTATTACTAGATAAAAAATAATAAAAAAAGTTAAATAAAAGGTTGTGTATGTTGAATGAATTTTTATATGAATTAAAATAATCCCTAAATATTTGATTTGGACGATTAATCAAATTCATAATAATTTTTGTCTATAAATAAAGTAGTTTTGGTCATAGATGATAACTATACTTCAAATACTTGGTTAAAGCATTTATTATCTAAGTGAAACATTCATTTGGACCATAAATTTATTAAAGCAGAAGTTTAATATAAATGAAAGTAAAAAAAAAAAAAACTCTTATTTAATGAAATGATTTTTTTATGAATATCAAATTTAGCAATTAGTGTTGTAATGTTTGTTAAGTTCGTTTTTCTTTTGTTTTTAACATTTACTATAAACTTCACGATTCATATCACCATTGTTCTTAATGAAAAGATATTGATGATACAAATCTTGCTATAGAGATTTGAAGCAATTAGATGTTTTCTCCACAGACACATGTTCTTGAGATAAGTTTTCTCTATTTATAGTTTTGGATCATCCCTAGACATTTTTTGGGCAATGATTTGTCCATGAAATCATTCTAGGAAGAAAAGAATTGAAACAAGGAAGATTTTGAGGCAAGAAAGTAAGGAGAGAAAAAAAAGAAGTAATAATTTTTGTAACATTTGGGGAATCCACTTATAAGTTAGAGCAAACTTCTCTCAAGAGCAAGTGTCTCTAGAGAAAGTATCTAGTTGGTTCAAATTCTTATGACAAGTCTTGTATCACCAACTTCTTATTATCAGTAACAACAGTGATTTGTCCTTGAAGTCACATTTGAAGAAAAAGATTGGAATTAAGGATGATTTTAAGCCAAAAATGTAAGGAAAGAAGAAAAAATGAAAAAAATAAACTTCTTAATATCCATTGAAAATCTTTTGATCGTAGTTGGGTCGGGCAAAACTTGGGGTCATCAAACACCATATGTAAAAGCTCCCAAAGAGATTGCAATGGCTGGAGCGATGCCAGCCACATCCTAGTAAGTGCAGGGAAGAAGATAAAATTGTGGGCTGTTCAATCCCAAACAATATGGTCTTGACACCAAAGCTCTTCACAAAAGTGAGGCCTAAATATCCAAAACATACCATTTTTCAGTAAAACCTAACAACAAAAAACATAAAAAATAAAAAAATAAGCCAGCCACAACTCCACTCCTCTTCTCACCCACCCAAGCTTCACTCCCTCTATAAAACCCAGCAGCAATAACAAGCTTTCTCAAACAGCAAATGCCAAAATCTCCTCTCATTTCCTTCACTTCCTTCATCTGCTCCATCAAAGAAACCATGATTTCCTCTCCTTTGGTTTCTGAAGCGCTCTGTCATGAAAAAACTTGTGTTATTTGTCTTCGCCAGATCCGAAGAGAACAAAAAACTGATTGTCTGAAATGCAAGCATGTGTTTCACAAGCAATGCTTTCATGAAAGATAATGTGTCAAGATATAATATAAGAAGGATTTGATCTGAGTATCAGCTATTACTGTTATGTATATCCACTCTTTGGCCCATTTTCATAATGAGATTTTTACTCATGAATTATCTAAAGTATTAAATATGATGAATTGATCATCCAAATTTTAAATTTTATGGTTTACTTTTTTAAACGGAAATAAAATTTTGAGTGATTGAAATATAAATTTTAAGTTTAGATGTTCCAAACGTTATATTTAGGAGAAATTATTCCATACAAACACTGAGATGCATGTGGCGTCTGATTTCTATCGTGGATCACCGCGATCAATTTTTTTTAAAAAAATTTTTTTTTAAGTGGGGTCCATTGAAGACGGTGGAGATCGACATTGCATGCTTCTCTGCATACAGTGTCCGTATGGAATAATTTCTCTATATTTAAATATTATTTTTTTTATATTTGGACAACTAATATCTTTCATATCTAACAAAAAAATATAATGTTAATTTTTTTTTAAATGAAATACATATTTTATCTAATTAAATTTTCTGTGTTAGATATATAAACGAAACGGCAGACTATCTCTCCCCCCCCAGACCCCCAGAATTTTCCAAAATCATACTCTCAAATTGTCTATTTTATGCCTAAATGTGTAATATCATCCAATTCTGAAAAGCTATTTTATTACTTTTCCTGAATTTATTATTATTTAGGTTTTTTAGTGCATGATAGTCTTGGTACAAAACAGGTTTTTTATTTTTTGGGTAATTTAATATATTTTCTTTGGATAAAAAAATAGTTTATAATGAGCTTTAAATAAAAGTAAACATTACATATATACCACTTGCTTCTTATCTATTTAGTATTTACAAATCTAATATCTAAATTTTAAATTTTTACATTATATTTCACATGATCTATGTATGAAAAGATTTATTTTAGTTTTTTAAAACTAAACTGGCCATATTTCTTTTTATGTAATAGGAAAAATTTGGATGGTATTAATGTGAAAAAAAAAAGTTTAGGTGTTATATATATAAATATTGGCTAATAAAAAAGGTTTTTTTACAATGGAATTGATATAATTATGGAGGCTGACATGAGTCTAAAATTAATTCAAATATTTGTGTTCTCTTTTAGTCTCCATTTATATATTTGTTGAGAAATTATGGCGAAGAAAAACTAAGAATCGACACAAATCCAGAAAAACACACAGAGATTTACGAGGTTCGGCAAAAGATGCCTACATCCTTGGGAGCAGAGCGGCGACTTCATTTTCAATATTCAGAAAAGAGTATAGAATACAAGATTCAGCTCACCTACGGTTACAGGCATGACATATATATAACTCTATAGTACAATATGTAATTACTTAAATTAGTCATGTATCAAACCGCGGGGTGTTGCCCCCGCACCCCCAACCCACATAATGAAACTCTCCGATTTGACAGATCATTTCGCTCCACTCCGCTCGTGGGTTCTACTCCGCTCCAGCATCCGTCTCCTTTATGGTATATGAGTCATATCTAACAATATTCTTAAAATTACTTTTGAACTGTCATAAAACATTATATAGAAAAGATCAAGATATTGTTTATGTTATAACTTTGATTCAAATATACAAATAAAATTATAAGATATGAGAGATGATAAATGAGAATATTGTATTCATAGATATCTTTATTTTATGATCACAAAGAATAATTTTTCTTTGGGACTTTGGCATTAGTCGTTTGGAATCTTTTTGACAGCATAGAAGTCTGAGATGCCTCTTGCTCCGAGATTCCCAATTACATTGATTTTATTAGTGCATTTTCATACATGCCATCCAACTTTCATGTATTTATAGCATCCAAATTCTTCATATCACATGTAATTTCCTCATTTTATTGTTGAGTAGTTCTCTCTCTCTCTCTCTCTCTCGCTCTCTCTCTCTCTCTCTCTCTCTCTCTCTCTCTCTCTCTCCTATGCTTTATTCTTATGAAGGCTAATTATTGGTATAAGGATTTACTCAAAAAATTAATTAAGTTGAATAATAAATTAGATTACGCATTAGAAATTAACCAAAATAAGATAAATTATAATTTAATAATTTTTATAGAAAATATTTCCTTAAAGATATTATTTTATGAATTATTATATAATATTCAATGTTAAATTATTAAAACCATCCTTCCAAGAAATCCTATGAATTAAATTTAGGACCCGTTTAAGGCAACTTATAAGTGCGGGCAGCGTTTTGAAAACGCCGCCGCCTTGTTTAGTTCGCACTTATTCACAGCTTATCGGAAACGACATTTTGGGATTTGTAAAAGACGCGGCCCGCAAGATGACTCTTGTGGACCGCATTTTCGTTCGGATTATTACTCCCGTGACCTTGCCTTCATACACATCTGCGCTCGTTCGCATCTAGCATTTCTCGTTCGCATTTCGCATGCCCTAAGCGCTCCTCCTCTCACGATCCAGTGTGTTTTCCCTCTTCATTCTTCGACATCTTCACTCCTTCGACATTTATTCTCCTTCCACATTTCCTCTCAGCTGGTATAACTCTTGCTTCGCATGTCTCGTCTTCCTTCTTCATCCTTTGCAGCCGTTTGGAAAATGCGGTTGGATCTCTTTTTTTTTTCTGTGGATCTACAAAATAGCAGATGAATATTATCTCATGTATGCGTTGAGATGAAATTTTTTTGGATGTGCAAAGAGGCAGTCCTTTGTAAAATGTCGATGATGAATTTTTTTTTTTTAAATTGAACCACAAATCAAGCTTTTTTCCTGATAGAAGATCTGAAATTTATCTCATGTTTGCGTTGTGAAAGAGTTGAATGCAAAAACTTGATATTAAGTTGGAATTTGTCCTCTTTATGTGTAGAAATAAATACCTTTTGTAATTTGCTGATTTTATATTATGTGGAGGAATACTCTTTGAAATTTAAGGATGTTTGTAATTATCTTCACAAAGATTTTTCTCCTATGTTTTTGGAGTAAAATGCTTTGGTTAAGGGCTATTGCCTTTAATATGCAACATTCAGTTACAATATTTTTATAAATGGCTTAAGTATTGTGAATGAACTTGTTGGTAGATGTATTAATTTGCATTTTGCATGTATTTTCGTTAAGAGTCGCAATGAAAGTATACACATCTTTTCTTTGAATGTAATTTTGCTTTTTATTTTATGCATAATGTTCTTTTTTTTCACATTGGCTACAGTTTTTATCAATATTTAGCACATGTTGAACCCCTTAGATGTAAAATTATTGCTAGTGGTTCAAGTTGTGGCCATCAGATTTGACTCTAGAAAATTACAAGAATTTTCAAGAATGATTGTATTAATGATAATATTATTATAGTATTTTGTTAGTGTTTTATCTCTTGAAAGCTTTATATACATACCACGCGATCCATATGGATTTACATATCTAAAAACTAAACTTCAATTTATACATATTTGCCACTTACCTATGCTTCAAAAGGTGTGTTTCACCTTATAAATGTTCTTATACACATATTCTTGGTGATATCAAAGAATTAGGTAATAAAAAAGTAAGAAACAAAGTTTTGTGCAGGTCTCATACCAATGTAAACACAAAGGAATTGAGTGGTTCTTATGTCAAATTCTTCTTTTTTGGTTTATTTAAAGTATTTCCTGATTGAAATAAGGAGTCAAAATGAAATTATGATATCTCCAAATAAACATATATCCATCATTAAGAAGGCTTTTGAAGAGTAAAATGATGTTTTGTTTTCCTAGGAATTCTAAAGATTGGTTATGCTTAGTACGGCTTTGATGAGAGGAATTCTTGTTTTTTTTTTCTTATGAACGGAGAACATATTTTTTAAATGCTTCAACAATATTATTTGTGTGAATGTTGGTCAAAATTTGGTTGTTCATTCGGAAAGTGACATTTTCTTATTAATGCTATAAATTTTGGAGGTTTTACCAATCCTCTTTTACATACCTTATCCCTAAAAATATCAAATTGCATTACATTTTTGTATCTTAGAAATATTCTTAATTTGCATTCACATGTCTGCCACATAAATTACCTCTCTGTTAGAACATTTCTTGCTATGAAAAGAAATATTCTGTGCTTATCCATTAATCTGACAGAACTCGATGAATAAAACTAAAGAGATCGGATCATCGACCATGTGAGATAGGTAGGTCACTATTATATTTTGTGATCTATGACTGAGGGAGGTCGAGGTGGGAAATAGACTCACCACGTATTTTAGTAAAGAAGGGTGACAAAATCTTATGATTAAATTCAAGGAAGTGACTTGAAGGGATTACAATCGGATGAAACTGAAGAACAAGTGGGATCAATTAAAAAAAGATTGAAGAATATGTAAAGAACTCAAAAAGGGATCAACGGGATTGAGTTGGGAGATCCAGTACAGTAAAGCGGACAATTGATGCACCAGAGGATTAGTGGGCTGAGAAATTACAAGTAAATAAATATCTGACATTACTTCATCTTGCATCAAATTTCACATTAAAATGATTTCACTAATAAAATTTTCAATCTATTTCAGGTAGAGTCGTCAGCCAAAAAAATTATATACTTCTTTTGAGGTTCAATTGAAGTATTTGATTTATATGTGGTTGTGCACTTGGGTCAATGAAGTCAATTACAAATTATGATGCATATTTGTTTATCTATGCATATTTGCTTAAAGATTATATGAAGTCAATTACCATATATGTTTTACAGTTCCAATGAAAAGCATCTTTCCATCTAGTGAAATGTCAACTGGTATTTATGGGGGCAGTTGTGAATATTTCTTATAATGTGGCAGCTTGGATGACCCATGTCTTTAAGAGCAACCACAACATTAGAATTGTGTGGTAATGTCTGTAAGGCTAGTATTTCCTGCACTTGAGATGGAGGATCTATGAAAACACTTTTCTATTTGTTTGCTCTTTAGTTGGGCAAGCATTTGAGATGGGGGTTTGGGGATTGGATTGTATTACAGGGAGCTATCATACCTTCTTCCGAAGGCTTATTTGATTGCTTTGCAAATGCTTCTGTTATGCATATTTATGAAATGAGTAAATTTTTCTTCTATGAATTCATGAATTTTTACATTTATCACCCTTATATGATTGCATTAAGAAAATTGGTAAATTTGTAAATAATAATTTTTGGGTGCTCTGTATGTGTCGAATGAATCTGAATGGGGTTAATTGGTTCTAGAATATCTAAAGGGTAGATATTGTTTTTTTGTTCAGAACATTGTAACTTCTTCGTGCCAGATTGCTCGTTTAACTAAATAAATTTGTAAATCAGCTTTTTAAAAAACACACAAACCAACTAGCTAAACAACTTATCCAAAACAAGGGTAGAATGGTCATGTTTTCCGTTCATTTTTATTTTTTTATTTTAAAAGGAGTCGTCATCTTGTCGATCGTCGTATACTTTTCCCATTCGAATAAATCTCCCTCCCAAATTATATTAGTGATTCGAAGATGAGAGGAATCAAATAAGAAGAGACTTATGACAAAGAGACAAACAAGAGAAAAAGTAAAACATAGAGAGTCTACGTACGATAAACCTCGCAACGATAGGTCAAGAATGTCTGCCCACACAAGATCGGGCGAAGGCACCTTAAACTAATATCGGCGAAAGAAATATCTACGTAAATTACCCATAACCAGATAGTCAGGTGTATGTACATATTCTGGGGTCAAAAGAACTCTCAAAGGAATATGTTTATACTAATTAATTACATCTTAGGAGATACCCAAAAATACTCTTGATAAAAGGAGTTTCGTTTCATATTATCATAAACATGTGGTATAGGCAACAAAAGGAACGTTATTCTGTGTGCCAACAATTCTGATACTTCAAAGCTCACGCTAAGCCATCGAGCAGAGCGTGAGTCTCTCACATCCCAAATGGGTAGCGGCTAATTGGCACACGAGGGCCACGGAATAACCTAAATCATCTTGGCGGGGATATCTCAACACATCAAAGCATGTCCGGGCCATAAAGACAGATGACAAATCGTTGCATCTTAAATGGGCGGCAGCTCATCGACATCAGACAGTCAAAATGATATCGACGAAGTCAAGAAACGACAAGGCTCAAAGGGGCTCAAGAAAAAGAAATGTAATGTGATCCTATAAGGTAGAGGTAGTTGAGTCGGAGTACCACAAACCTGTCATACACAACTACTAGGACCTAATTCTACCTGGCCTTAAAGGTAGTCGACTCAACACGTCCTGAGATCACTGGTCAGCAATCCGTGAATTGTGTCATCCACGGGAACCTCGGTAGCCCTAAGGTCAAAGGAATGAAACTCTATCCTAAGACTATAAGTTGGAGCTCCAAGAGGTGAAACTTATACATGTCGAAGTGGCAAGAATGTCTCAGGAAAGAAAGTGAAATGGAGGTTCAGCTACAAAACTGGAAACGCTCCAAACAAAAGGACTTACACTTCGTCTGGGTCGGGGAGCCTTCTAACACCTATGCACACTAGAAAACCGCCTATATAAAAGTATGTTGAGTCAATCAGATTGGAGAAGTACGAGGATTTCTCGAGACATGCAAATATGAATGCAGTTATCTAAAGTGATCCTTAAGTATTGTGGAGAAGTTAGCCTCTTAGGCATTTCAATCACCTAATAGTTGAACCAAGCACGATAAAGATAATGTTTGAAGTGAATTAGCATGAAAAGTATGAAGGAAAGAAGAAAAGAAAAGCAATAAGAAAATGTGAAGCCAGAAGGCCTAAAATGATTACAGGGACGGGGATGGCGTATAGAAAAGAAGTGTTGAAGGAGAGCTTCAATCCTTACTCCTTAGAGCCTTCGTCTGCCAAGGGTTCTGCCAATCGAGCGTTCAGGATCTTCGAGTTGCCCTCTACCTTTGAGCCTTGGACCGCGACTGGGATTGGCTGGGAGAAGAATGGCGATAGAAACTTAGGGCACGAAGGAATTAAACACTGCTTCACGTGTATAAGAGGCGAACCGGTTCTTCGATTTACCAGTCGAACCTGGTTCGACCCATTTTATGCTATGCGAAGGCAAATCAAGGCATTTGGGGTAACCAGACCGGGCTGGCTGACAGTTTGCGGTCGAACCGACCTATCAGATCCAATTTTTACAACCTTGTGCAAAACTGTATGTTATGATAAACCTTTCGATGAGAATAAAATATAATAGTTTAATTCGATTTCTCATCCAGGTCATAAATTGCTAGTTTAGTCTAAAAAAAAAGAAAATCTTATCAGCTAGAGCCATTAGAAAATAAATAATATTCATAATATTTGCATTGCATCAACTATTGGCATTCACAAATAGGTTCTAGACTGAAGCGAAGCAGTTCAAATTTTGAAAACCATGCCAAAAAGGTAAATAGATAATATCCTCAAGTACAAAAATAGATTGGGGCATTTACATACATGTCACCCAATTCCTATGTATTTACATATCTCAAACCTAAACTTTTGTTTTAACATTTGTACCACAAAAATCTTTCATTTCACATAAATAAACAAATACCATCATTGTAATTCTTACAAAATGAAATTCACCTTTTCATGCAATGGCAAAGTGGAATGTATTAAAAAAATTCAAGTTTTGATATTAGAACCGTAAAAATATAAGAATCGTATGTAAATCTTCCATATAAATTTTATTATAAACAGACTGTTAAATGAATTGATTGTTGGGTGATATAAAATATTGGCAAATACAGTATGTTAAAATGAAAGTACTACAAAAATAATGAAAACAATTCAGGCTAAACAAATCATATTCAATTAATAATATACTGCCAAGATGTGTTGAAAAAGAAGGCCATGATTCCATAAAGAGCTAAAATTATCATGAGTACTGCACATTAATTACGTGAAAAGATTTACAATAAGAGGTTTCTGTGTCAACAAACAGCAACAAAAACAAAGTTAGAAAAAAAGAAGAACAACAAAAGCAAAAGCTCAGTAGCTGGGTGTTGAAACCTGCACTATTTGCAGAATTAAAATGCCCGAGCAATTCTGTGCTAATACTATAGCAGGATCAAGTATATTGGCAATGAGCTAAAAGGCCGAGCTCGTTCTTCGAAGCCGATATTTTGGTTCTGGTAAGGGTAAATCATTTAATATCTTGTCCAATTCCTGCAACAAAAGGAATAAAAATGTGGGCAGATCATGGTTAATATTGCAATTCGATATTCAATCCCAGGATAAAAGAACAATAGTAATATTAATACATATGAGCACTAAATATAAATCCAATATTCAAATAATTCAGATAATGTGTGTCGAAGTCCAACCACAAACTAAGGGTCTGTTTTGGACTTTTTTTTGCCTATTTTGTGTTTCAAACTGCTATCACGATTCTATTTGGGAATTAGTTTCTTGTTACTAACTAGAAATTTATATTGTGGGAAACTATTTTTTTCAACTTGACTCATAAAGTGTACTGGTTGTAAGAAAGCAGCTATCTAAATTTTTGGAGAATATATATACACCATAGCTTTTTAAAAAGTTTTCTCCACCACAGATTTACAAATACATTTTTAAAAAGCTGCTATCACCCCAAATAAACCCTAAACCATAGTTAGTTGTTCGGGCTTTAAACAACTTGAGAACATGAAAATTGAGTTCAAATCCACCTTCATGAAATATTTGTGAATCAGTCCTGAACATGGGAAATAATGAGTGGCATCGAATAGATCGATATCAAAAAATAACAAAACACGAACTAAACATGAACAAATAGAAAAATTGGCAAACTGAATTCAAATAAAGCTTCAAGAATTAATACATGTGGCTCATCTACATTGATACCCAGAGCAATTATTATTTCCCATATTTTCATTTGCGCTACCAAATTTATTTATGAAAAATGGAATGCTAATTCTGTAAACTAGATTTCTCTGCTTTTTATACTTTGTAATGTGTTTCTGTTTTTTTCTTATTTGAACTGTCCCGAAAAAATGATTTAGTTTACTATTAAATGGCTAATGATTTGTTTATTTTGGCTTATTCTCTCCATCATCCTATAGCCAAGATGACACTCATGAGGGCTTGTTTGGGACAATTTTCTGTCTGTTTTGCTTTTCTACTATATTTCTGTTTGAGGAACTGCTTTTAGAGATTTATGCAGTAGAAATCTGTTATTTTCAACCCAAGGGTATTTGAAGTTGTTATGAAGTCACTGTTCAAAGAGCTGCGATTGCTATTACAAAAAAAAAATTTGAAAAAGTCAAATCGTAACTTTCTAATAAACCACCACAAGTAGTCAGGTCTGGGGGAAAATACAGATTTTAGCTACAGTTTTTTAAGAACACTGGCAAAACTGGGAAAAACTACGGTGCGCCACCTCACCACTGCCCTCAAACTCAGTGGTTACCAGAAAACTGTGGTTTGATTTTTTGAAAATAAAATAAATTTATAATAGCCACAACTTTTTGTAAAGTTATTTCATCTATAGCAGCTTCACAGTTGCGTCTTCAAACAACCGCAGTTGCCCCAAACAGACCCTAGGACTTCTTAAGTTGATTGTTATTTACTAAATCTTTATGCATTATTTAATGATCATAATGTTTTATGGGTAATATTAGACTTCGGTCCCCACTCCTTGCAAAATGTCCCCTCTCCAAAGCCAAAAAAAAAAAAAAAAAAAAGGGCCTCATTAGGCGCCAAAGCATGCAAAATAATGTGCTTAGAGAGCGAGAAACATCATCATTAGCATTATTACAATATTCAAGATTGAAAATATAAATCCTCTCTCTATCAGTTTTTATGACTTGGAGTGTTACATTTATTTTGCACACATATTTATGCACAAGTACAACGTCGTAGCCATAAACTACCAATTTACCTTCTAATTAATCCAGATTAGTCTTATCATACTTCTATACTTAGTTGTACAATCTCATACCACATAAGCCTAGCTTTAATATTTTAATGGAATAAAATCTCTAATATATTCACTTGTCACTCTTATCTTTTCTAGTTTTACAAAACAAGAACCATAACATTGTGCTTTTTCACCACAAGCATCTCAGCTTCTTCACATTGTCCTTTTTTCACTGCAAGCATCTCAGCTTTACGAATTTTTATAGCCCGCCGCTCAGATTCTAATAGCAATCGATGTAACTTTACTTTTAAATAATTTACTTCTAGTTTGTAATAACCAGAACTTAATACAAGATTAAAAATTTATTGGACCGTTCCTTGAAATCTGATATTCATTTATTATAAATAGGAGGGTGCTCAAATGAATAAAACATATCAGAAAAAGCTTTCTCCACTACGATGATATCAAAGCAAAGATAGTAGTCTAGTCCAAGATGCCCGCCTATCTCCTCCCCACACTTGCTGGAGATAGACAAAACCATTGAAAATACAAAAAGCAAAAAAAAAAAAAGAATATCAATGCACAAACACATAATTTTATACATGTACAACTAATTGATGCCTAGTCCAAATTTTGTTATTCCAAATTTTATCATTAATTAAGGAAAATTACAAGGCAAATTTCTCTTGTACATAAGATGATGCCCCCTCTATAAAATAAAAACCTATTGCACTCGGGAAAAAACATAAAATTCTCAAAAAGAATCCTTAATAAATAATCACAATTATAGAATATCTTTTGAGGGCTTCATCCTTAATAAACCCTTGAGAGGACAATTCCCGTCCCTCTTCCAACCCATAAGACAACCTTAAGCAAAATTTGGCACGTGACTAAGTCAACATAGTATGTTTTCTTCATTGGGCAAAAATTAAGCTCCACAACTTAACAATCTCCAACCTAAATCAATCATCAAGTCTCCAACACGGCGGCCAGAGTCCTCACCTCTAGTGATGAAGTCCAACTAAGGTTGCACACAATTTTAATTACTCGATCAAAAATAATTTTTGTTCGCATTTTTAGTTGGATTCAAAGTCCCAAGAATTTCTCAAGCATTAAAATGACATCCTCAAAAATTGATCGAATTTAGTGATAACTTTAATGTGCTTTACTCAATCATGATAAATTTAAGGGGCATTTACACACATACCACACAATTCTCAAGCATCTACCTAACACCTAAAAATTCATATCTACATGCATCCACTCAAATTTTTAGCATCATATCAAACATACCACCATCACTATCTTTTTAAAAGTAAAATACATATTTTCATGCGTAAATTTGACACAAAGATGTTATAAGTGTCAATATCAAACTTTGAGTGTTAGATACGTAAATGCATAAGAATTGTGTGGTATGCATGTAAATTTCCCTATATTAAATTCTTTGCTAAATGAATAGTACTCTAATTGTTTCAATGCAACACTCATCCAATAGTTTTGACCTAGATCTTCCAATTACATTTGCGACAAAACCATCTCCTCATTTGCTTTGAAATTCAACTGATTATCATAGTGCCTAAGGTATAAACACACCCAATAGTACTTTCCTAACATCAATATCTCTAGCAATGCCAATATCAATATATCCCTATAATTCCAAATCATATACTTCTTAAAAAATAGAGGATAATCTATAGTAACTCTCACATATCTAACAATCTACTTCAATGCCATCTACTTCAAAGCCTCCCAATAGTTTTGCCTAAATAAGTGTCTATTCACAAATCCAATTGTTTGGACATTTTCAAGTTTAATGCATATCATAGCATACGTAAGAATTTGATAGCTAAAACACTAAGTATATTTTCATATGGGCGCACTCCTCTATCGAAGGTGACTATTATTTTCATAGCTTAAAGTGATTGGCCAAAGTTCTTACGGGATTGGCATCTTTTATATTGCCTAATACACACCTTCTTCATATATTCTTCCAATAACAGTTTCAAAATATTATTAGTTCTTATGAATATCGTATGACCCGAGGATTTGTTCCAAAACAACTAGATCTTTCACCGAAAACCAGCTGGACAATACCATTCTCAATTTCTGAATCCCTTATTTGCTTCAAACATCATCAATATATCATTAACAAATAGCAATCAAATGATATAAGAATTATCAAAGATCTTAATTCAGCAAGTCTCTTTAACACCTCAAAAAACCATAATTTTCTTGAAACTACCCACGTGCTTGTTTTAAATGAAATAAGCTTTTTGAAACTTCGCATGTTGTTCTCTCCTTTCCACTGTACAATGAATTCTTTCGATTGCATTATGTAAATTTCTTCCTCCAAAATCACCATGAAGGGGGTTGCCTTTACATCCTATTAATCCAAGCGCAAGTATTTTTTAGCCACTGAGGTATGTACCATTATAATTGTGTTTATTTTCACCACGAGTGAATTTGCGTACTTGATGACATTTTTTTTTTAAAGAAAAATTTTAACCAACATTGCCTCCATCACATTAATTAATCTAGTACACCCACTTATTGTTCTAATCATTTCCTTTAATAATTCGATTAATAGTCACATTTGATTAGCTAATAGTGAATGTATCTTAACATTCATGGCCAACTCTCTTTTGATTGATTATTTATCTTTTATGGTTAACTCTCATTTGATTGATTATTTATTTTTTATAGTTTTATCCTTGCTCTCTCATTCACCTCAATCATTCGGCAATATAAAGTTCATTCAAGAGTATAAATTTGCCATGGTCATGGCCATGTAGTTTTGCTAAACCCACTGAATGAAGCAGCAAGAATTCTCTAATTTCTTCAAGGGCCATACTTTTCTTGCTCTACAAGACGTATACTTTCTATCTCAACTACATGAATGTCTTCTAAAAAGATAAGATTCCGCTTCAGAGCTTCAAGGCTTTAAGAGTTTGCTTTCTTCATTGAAAATTACATTTTTTTCTTATCCTGATAACCTTAAAAATTTTGGTCATCCCATACATAATAACTAAACTTTGTATCATTATAGCTAATAAGAAAATCTTTTAGATTTAAAACCAAATTTAATTCTTAAAGTTAAATTAATATGAATATAAGAAATATAACCTCATTATCGCTTCAAGTCTCCTCTAATATTTTAAAATATAATGGTGCTGAGAAACTCCCATTGATAAAGTATACTACAATTCTAACAGCCTTAGCCTAAAATACTTCTACTAACCTAACAAACAATCTCATGCTCTCTAGCAATACTCATTCAGTGTTTTGTTCATCTTCTCAACTACTGCATTCCTTTAAGCTTTTCTTACAATGATCCTCCTCATTTTGATGCCATATTTCCTATAATATTGCTTGAAATCATCATCAACATATTCTCCTCCATTATCTAACTATAAGCTTTTCAGCTAATCAATCTTGATCATAGGATTCTATCATCGAAAATAACAAGCACTTCAAATTTATTTTCAAGTAAACCCATAACTTTCTACTTAAGTCATTAATAATGGTCACATAAAGTCACATACTTGAAACCATCAAAAGAATTAATTGCAGATGACCCCCACCATCTACATGCAAGAACTCCAATTTTGCAACATAAGGCACTCTTCTTGCTTTGACCAAAAGCCCACTAGCATCAAACTTCGTGATTCCCAATTTCAACCAGTCTTCTCTCTTTATTTATGAAGTATGGACGCAAACACGGGTTCATGGATATGACACGATACGAGACAACATAATTGAAAAAAATAGAACACGACGCATCATAGACACCTTTTTATATTTAATTTATTATTAAGATAAAATATATATTTTTTCATTATTTTTAATTAAAAACATCACAACACAAATTATACAAGAATAAAATTTAACTTCATAATTTAATTTATATTATAAAACATCATGCTTATGAAAATTAATTTTTAAAATTAAATATAATATGCTTCAAAAGAATTCACCCAACTTATAATCCAAGCTTATTTACTAAATTTAAAAGTTCTTATGATTACAAAGAGGGAATTACTAATGCTCAATTTCGACAAATATTTAATGCACCTTCTATGCTCGATTTTGACAAATATTAGAGAAAGCTTCAACATGACGAGAGATGAAGCAGTTTCGACTAGAATTATGATTAAAATTATACATATACTTATAATTTTCTAATTCACCTATCTCATTTTCTTGAAATTTTGTTAAGCTCACATCTGTTGCAGTGTTGAGGTGTGACCCGGACATGTTCGGGCCTGAAAAAAATTCAGGCATATATTTTGTAATGTCAGAGAACCGTTGGGGCGCGTCAGACAAGTGTCGGTGTCTGACATGAATAGGACATAGAAATGTCAATGCTACATAGCTCTTCATCGCTCTCAAACAAAACCAAAAGCTCTAATACCACGTATTGGGAGATAGGCAAATCATATGCAAACATTATGGGTGAAAAACCAATAAACAAAATGGAAGATCATAGCACAAATATACAACTTTTATATATTTCACCAAATTAATAATTACATGTTACCACTGCAGCAAATTTTACTATTGATAATAGGGAATTACAACCCTAATTATCTTCATATATGATGCCCTCTCTCTTTAATAAGAAAGCTCAAGCCAACTTAAAAAAGTAATAATAAAACACCCAAAACTCCCCAAATGAAATAATCATAAACATTGATTACATTTTATAGACTTCTCCCTTGAGACCTGAAGAGGGTGGTTCCCAACCCCTGCAGCAACCTTATCAGACAGGTTGACATGCAATTATATCTGTGAAATATGTTTATTATTATTACTATTTTTTAAAGGGAAAAAACTAGAACACAACTTAGAGACAAATATGAAACAAATATATCCGTGAAAGGGTAGGTGTAGCTCCAATGGCAGACAATCTTAAAGAGAGTCATTTGATATAGTTTTGTTACATTAAACTTAGACCATCATATGATCTTGTTAGGAGAGTAGATGTTTTATATTCGACTTATGTTAAGAAAGGTAGAGGTAGACCTAAAAAGACTTGGGCATATTGTATAAAAATGACCTTAATTTATTAAAATTGAATGAAAATATGGCACTTAATAGAACATAATGGAGAAAAAGGATTCATGTAGCCAACCCCAATTAGCGAAATAAAGGCCTATCGTTATTGTTTGTTGTAGCTTATCACTTTTTTGTCTCCTTTCTTCGATATTGATTACCCACACCATCTTTGTTTTGCAACTTATGCATCCATTATTGCTTTGTCAGCCTCAACGGCTATCATTCCCACCTACGCACCACCCTAACACGCACACAAACACGTCGGCATGAACATATAGCCCTACTTGTCAAAGATAATATCATCTGTCTCCTCGGACACAACTACCTTCAACATTTATTTACCTAAAATCTCTTGCAAGGCTTCATGGTAATCAAGCATAGATCATGTATCATAGCGCACTTTTATTTAAAAATGTGCATGAGTTGATTAACACTGATAAACTGAAAAATCAAACCAAGCTTATTTGATTGATTTGGTTCAATTTGTTAAAGAATGTTTGGATTTTAGTTTTGGTTTTTAGTTTTGGATTAAGGACATACCACAAAATTCATTTGCAGGACTGTGTTTCTATCAGAATATATATACCTTGTTGCAATTATCTTATGATCATCTACCAGAAGACAGGATTTATGATCAAGCTAGGAAACAAAGGTGAGAGATATATCAATTCCAAAGAAACCATTCACTATGTTCTCCACATAGGAAAGTAATAATAATAATTGATGAAAAGTAATAATAATTCAAGGAAGCTACTATAACAGCAGCTCCCCATTTATAACATCCAAAAAAGAGGGGCATTTACAATAATTGCTTTTTATTACATCTTAAATTATGAATATTAACAAAAATGTGATTCCAAATGGCCCAAAAAAATAATGCAAAACAGGTTGCTGGAGCAATAGGTAATCATCATATTTCATCATTGTTAATAGAGAAATGGACCCAAGTTAGCCAAAACATCCAAGCCTTGAGTATGTAGAGAAGCTTTCCACTTATCACCATGCATACAATCCCTGTGATAATGGACGCAATGGTTGCCTAAGAATCTCTTTGCCATCCAAAGATGCCACAATGTCACCAAAAAAGCATACAAATCCTCGTATTGGTCAGGTGCAATTTGTTATGGACGCAATGGTTGCCAAATCATAGTTAAGTTTTAATATTTGAGCGAGAATTTGAAAATTGGATGAAAAAGGGTGTTGGGTGCTAGGTGCTGTTTGCTGGGTGTTGGATGCTGGGTTTGTAAATAGTAATGTTTCAAGTGCTATGTATATAAGTGCCCCAAAAATTGAAGCAACTTTCTAAATGTCCTCTCACATCAAGTTTAAATAAAAGCTTTCATGTTGATTATTACATGAGGTTTTAAATCTAATCCAAGTAACCTTTCGGTACAATGTCTATGTGAATTACCTTTGCTCTGCCCATTTTCTATTTTCATCCTCAGAGAAAAATTTCATCTACGTAATTTATAAGTGCATTTTCTACCGTTATCATACATGTCTAAGCCACTTATGTTTCAAGTGTCATATAAAATAATAATTGTATGTAATTCTCCTCATTTCTAGCATTAAACCTCTACACACGCCTTTCTACTGAAAGTATCTAAGAGTTGTAATTCCAATTACTTGCACCGCTCATTCTTCTATGTCCATATGATCCTAATGCAAATACATTAACGGTTTAAAGTATAAAAAATTTGATGATAGTCTATCAAATAATCTTAGAAAGTTATATACATTGCAATACTTATAACTGGTCCAAATAAACATGTTCATATGTTGTAAAGGCTTATGTAGGTTCCTTCAGTGTGCCTCTGTTTCAACATTAATGTGCCAACGAATGAATGAAGCAACTATTTTAATGATTTCATACAGAAAATAGCAACAAAATAATATAACCAAAGTTTCATATATAAAAATCACATAAATAATTGCATTCCTTCTCACTTCAAGTTCTCAGTTACCTCAATTTCTCAGTATTCCACTTTGCATTGAACAGCCGCTCTCTATCTCATAGACAATCTGTAGTTTCCTAAACACAGATAAACCTATATTTACTCAATTTTACATTGATTCCTCTAGTTCAGGAATTAATGCAAAAGATATGTTTTTATGTTGATCACAACAGCAAAATAACTTTTGTTATTAATAAGCTGCAGGAAAGATTAAAACTTTTAAACTTGGCATCCAGCGCCTGAAAACTTTGTCCAACCTCACATGACTCAAAGAAAAACAACCCAACACTATGTGCACAATATCAGCAACAGAAACATTGCTACAAGAAGCCAAAACAAGGATCTCCAACGACAGGTGACCTGAGAAGGAACGAATCCCAGATCAAGTAATCTGATCACAGCCTATCAATCTAACCTCCACCAGATTCTGAAAGTTCTGAGCTACAACAATGAGTGAAGAATCCGAAAGATTGATCAGCCAAGAAAGGTCCAATCTCCTCAAGCTAGTCATAGCAGCAATACAAGCACCTCCAAAATCAGTGACTACATTCTTTAATGTTGGATGGCTATTTTTTTGGATTTTTTTTCTAGATTTTAGATCGTGTATCCATTATGAGTGAATCAATAATAGCTTTTTCCATACATATGTTGTTTTTTCCTTCCTCTGCTTGTGATTGCCGCCCCTTTTCTCTATCTTTGTTTGTCTTTTCTGCTATAACAGACAAACACAGATTGCTTCTACCACTTGTAAGGATCCAAAAATTTGCTCTATAGAAATAACACAAAGAGGATAGCCTCTGTGATCAACATGAGGTTGTTTCTCGTATCGAACAACAAGAAAGATGAAGAGTACAACTAAGAAAAGACATATTTACATACATATCATTCAATCCTATGTATTTACATATCTAACGCCTAAGCTTCAATTGGTGAAATCCAAACAGAGCTGCAAGAGCAAGGCGAGATGGCGATTGGGCAATGTAATCTGGTAAGTATTATGCAATGTAATCTAGTATACTGGTAAGAAGAATAGTTAAAAGAAAGATGGGAAGAGAAAGGTGCAAATCACCTTGTCATGTGAAGCCGGCGACGCCGAGAACGGGAGACAGGGGAGACAGTCGAGGGAGAAGAGCGGGGAAGAAAACGGGGAAGACGACGGGAAGCTGCTCTGCGAATCGGTCCTAGTCGGCGAGGCGAGATGGCGAGGAGGGCCAGAAGAAGAACGGGAAACGAGGGCGGGAAGAAGAACGGGCGTGGGATTCGGTCTGGGTCGAGGAGGAAGAACGCGCGGAGACGAGGGCGGAACGAGGGCTTTTTTGCGAGGGTAAAAAGATCTTTCGGAGACGAAAAAGCTGTGCCGCGGGGTGATTCCAGCTTCCCGCTTTTCTCCGGCTTTAGCTTCGCTCTGCCGCGAAGCTGCGAGCCAAACAATTTTTTTTCGCGATCGCGGACCGCGAAGCCGCAAAAAAGCGGCTCCAAACGGACCCTTAGATTACACTTAATGTGTATTTATTTTAGCTTTTTAAATCATGGTTCATTTTAAACCGTGTTTTCCGTCGTTTGTTAACAACTTTTCAAACCGCATTTTCCAAATCATGTTTTTTGAAACAGTAAAAATGCAAACTCTGAGTCTGTTTGGGGCAGCTGCAGCTTATTAAATAATCTGATGATAAGCTGATTAAAAATAATCTGTTGATAAGCTAGGTGCGATGGCTATTACAATTTTTTATTTTTTTGGAAAAGTCGGCCACCGCACCTAGATATGTGTGGTGTGAAAATGTTGTTTTCAGCATTTTGAAAATACATAAGTTGTCAAAACAAAGTTTACCCAAACAGGCCAGATGCATTTTCAAAACGCTACCGCACCAAATAAGCTGCCCCAAACAGGCCCTCAGTTTTATTACCGAGTTTGCTACCGCGGGGGTTATTTTTTACCAATTGCCCTTCATCTCGTCTCGTCTCCTCGCGCGCACTGGTTAGGGCACGAGGGGTTCCCGCCAAAGTTTCTACTCCTCCGTTGATTTGCTCCACCCCAACTTCTTCTTCGCGCATCTTCTTCTAGCACGGAAGTTTGCAGGATCAAACCGCATGGATCTTCTTTCTTCTTAATCCTGATAAAACCACAAAAACTTAAGGTATAAAATCTGAAACTTGTGTCCTCTACTGGTCCATGGATTTTGTTGCTGCTCGTGTTAGATTTGGGGTTTTCAGGGAATGCGAATATTTACTGCTTAAATTGGATTCTCTGCCTTACTAGATGCTTGATTGGTCCAATCCATCCATATTGAAGCTATTATATGTATGGATTCCCTGCAAATATGCTGTTCCATTTATAAACGTAAAAATAGTCATTTTTGTGAGAAGTCCATTTTAAAATGAAGCTCCCTAATTGTTTTGAGGTTCTGTAGGGAATTTAACTCCAACTGTAACTTCATATTACGTATATTAATTACAAATCAAAAGTTTCTGCAGTTCTCAGTAGGATTTTATTCTGTTATTTTATTTTTTTATGCACACGCGCTTGGACATGAACACGAGTTTATAACACGAGTCACATCTTGCTGTATTTTTCTGGTCAATTTTGATAGCTTAACAAGTAGTCCATTCTGGCGTTTCATATCATTTATTTATCTCCAATTATATAGTAGAAATTATTTTATATATTCTAGCTGAGGCTTTTTACTCTATTTGATAGTATTGGACCGAGATTTTTGTCCAGTGGTCTCCATTGGGGACACATCAATAAGATGATATATTCCGTGAAAACAGTGATGGTTTTTTTGTTGAATTTTTTTGAAGTGAGGAAATTTATCCATTGGAATCTTATTAATTGCAAATAGGGTGCAAGGCTATTTCTAAACTAGTCAATATCAGCCGAGGAGCTACTTAAAGCATAATGTACAAGCTAGACATTTGAATATGAGATATTTGTTTTGAGAAATAGGAAGCGGGAGCATTTCATTTGAGCTATAACTCATTGGTAGATAATGAAATGAATTCCAATGGTTATTGTACACAAGCAAAAGCCTTTTAGAGATCAATCTTAGCACATAAGTGTTATGGGCTTGAATTGGTATTAGACCTTCTGATTTCATATATATGCAAGAATAATATTATTGAAAATATTCATATTACAATAAATGCAACCTTGGATTGGTGGTATATCAGAGCTATAGGACTATTTTGAGCCAGTTTGTGATCAACTTAATGATTAGTTTTTGAGAGATTGTTTGTCTTCTTGTAATTATGTAAGAATAAGAACAATCAAATTGTTTTAATCATACGAGGCAGTCTGTAGATTTCTGATATGAACACAAAGAAGTAAAAATTTGAATGATTTGGGTTAAAATTGTGTGAACCCATAACACTAAACGCACAAGTTCTTTGTGGTTTGAATGTAAATCCCTTTCAATTTTTTTTGCTAGTTGCCTTTTGGTTATAAATTTGAACTCATTTAAGCAAATGGGCAATATAAGAGATGGCGCATCATCTGTTGTATGGGACAAAGAAACAAAAATGTTATGTTGTGATATTAGCATGAAAGAGATTGAATTAGGAAACAGACCAACAACTCATTTCAACAAAGAAGTTTTAGTAAAACATTACAAAATTTTTCCAGAAAAAAACTAAAAGTGTATGACCGAACTCAATTAAGGAATAAATTGGACCAATTAAGAAAATATTGAAAGATTTGGAAAGAGCCCAAAAGAGGATCCACTAGACTTGGTTGAGATCCACTTAAAATACCATAGATGCATCGGCAGATTAGTGAAAGGAGAAGTTAGAGGTCAAATCTATTTTAAGACATTTTCTTTGCACGTACAACTTTTAGACATAACTTCTCCTTCTAATTATATGAATGACAGGTTGTGTCAACTGCTAAGAAATTTAGGTTTGGTGGGAGGAGAAGGATGTTATGTTTGGTGAGTTGCTGCGACTGGTGCACATTCTTGGACTCCTCAGGGTTTGCAAGAGCATAGAGAGCGCCCAAATGATCCTATTCAAAGATCACCTCAAGGTTCGCAAGAGCATAGAGAGAGCCCAATTGATCCTATTCAAAGGTCACCACATTCCAGGAATGATCATAGTGAATCTAGCAATGCAAGGACACCACCATCTTTAAAAATAAGGACAAGTCGTGGTTAAAAAATTGGTCATGTGTATCTAAGAAGCAAAATATCAAAACTAGTCACAGCACGCAAACTTATCTTCTAAGACAACCACTGCACAACAATCTTCATCTATTCCTGATGTAATTAAAATACTAGAATAGATACTAGAAGTTTATGAAGATATTCTCTTATATTTGTATTCACTGAAGCTAAGATCCTGTCAAGAGGGATGATTTCACGTCCATAGCACATAAGAGGAGGGTTCACTACTTACGCTTCTTCTACGAAAATCGCATTGTCTGATTATTTCTATTTATTTCTGTATTGAGTGAAGTGCACTTGATATTTTGATGTAACAACTACTTATGACATTACTTTTTGTTCATTTATTAGTTGAAAACGCTGACAGTTGTGTTTATAGTGGAAGAAAATCATTGATATATAACTCAATTTCTATGTATTTAAATATCTAACAGCTACTCTTCAGTTTTTACATAACTACAAAAGTAATTACATAGAAGCAGTTACTTTCAGTTTTTACGCTGAAAGTTGTGTCTACAAGGGTCATTACTTTCTGGTATTTATAATAAGTTTTCTGTATGTAAATGAGAAAGTTCAATTGTGAGATATGTAAAAACATAGGAATTATAATGATATCCAAATGCTTCCAATATCTATTGAGTATTCGGCTTTGCTTTAGGCTTTGTTGGGAACCTCCATCTGCATTGGATGGCAGCAACTCTGATTGTTGTAACCTATATTAGTATGTTTACAATTGACAGAAAATTTGGGGGAATAAGCATGCTGGTCAGTTCGGGTTATCCTATTTTCTATTGAATATTGGGCTTTGATTTATGGTTGCCATATCTGCCTATTTGCATTATGGCCTGTTTTGAGAAGAGATTCCCAGTTGTTTTAGGATTTGGTGGGCTCTTGATTACTGCATTTTATACCCTATTATACATAGTATGCACTTATGTCGGTCCCTATCTGATTAATTTCTTTATTCGGTATCTTAACGGTAACCAAACATTATACTATGAAGGTTATGGTTCGGTTGTGGCATTCATAGAAGCAAAGTTCTTCAAATGCCTTCACGAAGGCATTGGTTCCAATTCAAGTTGGCTTAGCTTTGTTGATCATGTATGCCAACTTGGGCCTTGCTTCATAGGCTGCTTTAGCCTTTGGTTTTTCTTTCCTTCTTTTGGTAAAAAAGCAAACAATTTGAGAAATGTTTTTAATTGTTTCACAACTTGATATTTCGTTTATTATTTGGAGCTATGTTGAATGGGATTTTCGTGGCGTGCATCTGTTTGTAAATCCAGCTTTAAGTTGCCATTTTTAATATAATCCATGAATGCACATTTTTTATACAAATATCTAGAATGCTTGGGGCATTTGGACACATAACTAATCCAATGTCGATGTTATAGTTCATGTTATGGTTGGTGTTATGCTTATTGTTATAGTTGTCCTTATAATCCAAAAATACTTGCAAATATGCAGTTCGTATGGTTGTTGTTATGGTTGATGTTATAGTTGTTGTTACAGCTGCTTGGTAGTTCGATACTTACAGTTGGTATTAGTACTTAACTATTGCTGTTGTTATTGTTTTTAGATATCTCGAATTTCAGTTGACTGTTTAGATTTCTACTGATCTTGTTATTTCAGATTTGAGGCTACTGCATTGGTTGGAAATTTTGGGTGTTTTATACCAATTGCTTTCCTTGCTATCTCGAATTTGCTTATTTGTTTAGATTTATATTGATCTTTCCCTTTTGGTCGAGTTGTCAATTGAGTTATGATGTTATCTATCAATTGTGTTCAAATTCAACCATACTTATGTTTTTGGTGCTAAAATATTTATAGTATTTGGAAGATGTCTTAATGTCTTTTTCATCAAGTACTGAGCTCTTTTCTTTTTCTTTTTGAGTTTCTTCTTGTGCTTCTTTGTTGTTGTTGCCCTAGTTTTTTGTAGTGCTTTGTTTTTTTTTTTTTTTGCTTTTTTGGTGTTCATCTTAGATTCATTTTATGTATTAGTTTGTTCGTTTATGTTTTGAGTTTCTTCGATTATGATGAGTCATTTCAGTCAAAGGGCTCTACTGGATGACCTTCTTTATATGCATTTATGCATCCAAAAATTTGGTCTTAAGGGTTTCTGGTAACCAAGATCCCCAACATTATGGGTCTACTATTTTTTTTTTGTATATGCAACGAAATTCGTTATTTTTGTGCTAATCATTAATGTACAGAATTGTATTATTGAAAATGAGCTCAAGCAATTCAACAAGCGCTAAGGAGACCAAACATTAACTGGTTTTCTATGATTGCAATCTATTATGCGTTATTTTCATCACTCAAAAAAGGGAAAATGCACGATGAAAATTTTACAAATGTCCCAATAATTTAACAAATAGAATTTGTAAATTTTCCAATGGGTTGATAAACTAAGAGATGCACTACAACGAGCTGACGAAAGGATACATGCAGTTGATGATACGACAAAAAATGATGTTAGAGACTTGAAGTTCCTTGTGAATACTTTACTTATGTTCGATTTTGTAATTGTAACATTGTTTTTATTATTCTTATCATTGTATTTGTTTTGATTATGTTCATGTATTCGGGAGAACAATCTGTACTGCATTAGGCTATTATTTTGTAAGCATACTTATTTTTTTGAACCATTTAATCTAGCATAATTTCTTGTGATTGTGTAGTTGCTAGAACACATAATTTGATGATTTCTTATGATTCGGTTAATGTTCACCTATATTTTTTCTATGGTGTTGTGAGCGAAAATAATTTGATAAATTGTCATTGAATTTATTTTGCATAAAGCACTTTTAAAACAGTGTTTTCCAAACAGTTTAAATTGAATTGTGTTTATATACTTCAGTTAATTACAGTCATTATGTCAACAAGTAACACTTTTAGAACTGTGTTTTTCAGATAAACTAACTGTTTTTGAAACACCAGCTTCTGAAGAGCAGATTTTTAACAACAGCTTCTGAAATCAATTTTTCTAAAGCCACAACCAAAACAAACGCACCCTTAATTATTCGATTTTTATTTGAAAATTTTCAATTAACTGAAACCCTAATTTTAATTAATAAATAGGCAAACAGGTAATTGAGAAGCGAAAAAGACGGAACTCTGATTTGAGAGTTGAAGACCCAGAGGCTCAAAGCATGGCCCACAATACTGGAAGCTTAAGACAAAGTTGTGAAGACGGAACTTGAGGCCACACAATAGCATTAATTCAAGCTCTTGATGAAACCTAGAAGCTTATGCTCTCATCCTCCGGCGTCTCATTTGCCCTACTAACATCGTCTCCTCAGCTAAGTCTCAGCATCGATATGATTCTTTTAATCCTTCATCCTCTTCTTTTTCCCTAACCATCATTCTGTTAATTTCCATCATCTACAAAATTTGGTTTGTTTTCCCCCTCACATTTGACCTCTCTAAGAAATTTTGTTGCATAAGAGTTAGGAACTTGTGAAATAAAAAGCTTAGGGCTAGTTTGAGATCACTTTTCTTTTTTTTTCTTTTTTTTAAATTGTTTTTGGTACATTTTTTTGTTTTTTTATCGAGACAAATAAATTTATTTTTAAAAATATTCAAAACATCTAAAAATTATTTTGATTATTTTTAAAAACAATTAAACATGCTATAGCATACCAAGCATATTTTATTTCAAGTAAAAATAAAAACAAAAAACAAAAAACATAAATCAAAAGTGATCCAAAAGACCCTTTAGTTGAAGCTTTGATAAACAGTTCAATAAATATTTATCTGTCAGCTGACATATTAAGAATTAAAATCACATCAGATATATTTAAATGTGTTAGTATATAAACAACTTGAAATTAAATCATCCAAGGATAAACGACCTAAAATAAAATCATCAAGGACAAGAATCACTTCAGTTAGTAGACGTCAATTATGAATAATTATATTCTCTGGATCCTAAATCAAACATAGGATAGACGGCTATAAATTTATTTAATGTTTTATGTTTGATATGAAGATTCATAGAAGTATTTATTGATAGTCTCTTCTTGCAATAAATATTTTTATTATGAAGGCCCCCTCTATTTAGCTTTTCTATAACCAGATACTTAAATATTTATTATTACTCTAAATTTTGATTAAACCAAAATCAAGCCAAATAGAATACACTACATTCGGTTAAGTTTGATTGTGGATAGAATTTGCTCGGTTAAATTTTTAGGATTTCAGACTAAAAAAATTTGTTTAACAAATTTGTTAACCAATCTATCCAAACAGATCAAATGCACGCCCTGACTATAGAGCCTCAAGTTAAAAATCATATTTTCAAAAACAATAATTACATTAGATTCAAATTTTTGATAGGATGTTTATAGACTCAATATTGACTTTAAATTTTACAAACACTTCAAACTTCTTCAAATATGATAATTTTATTTTAGACACAATAAACGAAAACACTTTCATCACTTTCAAAATCATGCTTTATATCTTCATGCAACCAAATGAGACTAGGGTAACAAGTAGATAAATTCTTGAGACATGCTTTCGAGAACAAAAAGTTTCAAGGGCCAGTTCAACAACACAAGCACAATGAGATCAGCATTTTTAAAATGCTAGGCAAAGGCTCTTTTTGCTTCAATTTTCAAAGCGCAACGCGAAGTGACACTTAACAAACAAAGGCATTCAAAACTTGTATATCATATATGCATATATCATGTTCATACAACATTCATTTAATTAGCGAAGCATAAATCACATTAGAGAATAATTTTTAATAAATATAATGATATTTCAACAATAGTCATTTTCAGTTATTTGAAAGCAACTCATATATATATATATATATATATATATATATAGGGTAGTGATGAAGAATACTGATGAGAATTAGTAATCAACTAGAGATCAAGAAAAAAAAACAAGGAGATGAAGTATCCTCATAAAAAATTAAAAAAAACTTGTCAGCAAAAAGGTACTAGTGTAATCAGCAAGAACCGATGATAAATGTACAAGAAAAATAGCAGATATGGTAGCTCGAAGAGAAAAATCACCAAGGAGTAACAAGATGCAATGAGAGAGAAGGTTGAAACAATGAGCAATAACTCATCCATTAAAGTAAGAAGAAAAAACAGATGCATAATTATTAAGGTGGATGTTAAAAAAAACCCTAAAATCTGCACTAAGATTTCATTTATTAGCCAAAGTCTAGCTCGCAGCAATATGACACGACGCAGTGCGTCAAGTAGCTAACACACGCACTTTGTTGTGAGCTTGTCCTTCATTGGCAAACAATGCTCAAGGAAAAAACCTATCTTTGCTTCACTCCTAAAATGTGCTTTTGAGTTTTATTTTAATAGCACTGCATAGGATCTTGTTTAAATAAATTCCCTAAAAAAAATATGAAGGCAAAAATATCTTAATATGATGTGAATTACAACTAGATAATCGACATAGTTTTCATCTTTTCTCCATCAAGCTGAATTTAAAACGCCAAACACATGTAGCACATAATAAGTGAAACTAGTGGCGCATTAATGCGTCCTTTATGTGCAAAGGACATTTAAGTCCCAACAGCTCCTGCGAACAAGAACTATGTATAAAACCTCACAAAAAATTAATAAAAGAGTTATATAATACAAAAACAATGAAGAAATTGTCATTTTTCATCAATTTAAACGGGTGAAATGACGTCAAAATTCTCTAATAGTTTTCACAATTAAATGTTATTAAGATAATACAACAATTGTGGAGGAATGCCAAAGCAAGTGATTTAGTTGTTTCAGTTATTGAAAAGTAAAGAACATTGCTTTGAGGTGGTTAGCACATAAAGAAACAGTGCAAACATAATAGACCACTTGCGGTATGTATGTGCAGCTCAATTTCAGCACTGCAAACACCACAACATCAACAACAATTTTTCATTATATGACGCTATATGTCTTAAAAATTTTTGCAGTAAACCCAACTAAAAATTTTTATTCCAATTCTCATAAACAAATTCTAGATGCCCTAAGTTGAAAGCAGAGGTTTATGTTAAAAATTTTAACTTGCCTCTATCAATTTGGTTGGAATCATGTAATACAATACAGCAAATTTGCATTTATAATCAAGAGGAAAAAAAAATGAAGCCTCCACTACGATAATATATACTATGGATTTAAATTTTCATTTTTCGCCATTTTAAGAATCTGCTAAATTAATCGATATGAATGAAATCACAATCCAGCTATTCCACAATCAAGTACAAGAAAAGTTTCTAGTAAAAGATGATAAAACTGTGATGTTCAGTCTATAGGTTAGGCAACCACATCTATGGAGAGAATTTTTGTGATAATAAATGAAACATAAATACTCAACCATTCACCCTATAAGTATCGTGGCAAATGGCTTGACTCAGCCTATTGCCTCGAGAGGGGGCCATGTCAACGGCTCTAGAAGAGGAATTAGTCAAGATAAATCCCAACATGTGGGCAATATTGTGAGTCATTTCCATAAGCTTTGGTTCAACTCCACTTATTTGGTTATGGCAATCAAAATTATTCAAGCCCTGACAAAAGTTGCTAAAATTTGGTCTAGTGGGAGGGTTAAACCAAGCCAGAGCATGCTATTATTGGTCCACAAAGCAAAATGGGTTTGTATGGGCTCAAAGATAGCTAAGTAAACCAAAGGAACCCAACCATGTCCAACAATGGGTTTATGCCCATCATCTATGCAACAATAAAAATCCACTTATGCATGGAAATTGAAGCATCTAGTGTGCACCACACCTTTTAAAAACCAAATCTAATTTCATCTTTCTCTCTCTCCTATCATTCTCCCTACCCCCTCCCCCTCTTATCCATCTCATCCCTAAGAGAAATTGCTTATGAAATTTCAACACAAATTATCTCTAATTTTCCCCTCCAAAATTCTCTTCTCTTCTATGATATTATGTCTCCATGGAGTAAAGAAAATGAAGAGACAGAGAGAAGATGAACATATTGAAATGTAATGACATGTGAAGTCGTGTGAATGCTCTAAACTTTAATCCCTTATTCTCCCTCTACACTTGCCTATATTGGCCTGGATAAGAAGTTTTTTTGCCAAACTGCTTTGGGAACCACCAATGCGCACATTTCTTGGTGGGCGTAGGAGGCCCAATGCATAGCCTCAGTGCCTATTGTGCTACCATGCTTGCTCTTGCTGAGGTGGACGGAAAGTCTTGACTCACTTTAGGGTACACCCTTCATAAGGAGTTGAAAGAAAGCATTGTCGAAACTTTTGATGAAAAAACAAAGTCAAGTGTAAGCTCATAGAGCTATTCACCAATGCTATCAATTTTTTTAAGAAAGCTGCGAACTTGAATATCTTGCCACTAGTGAAACACAAGAACAATAGAAATGCTAAACTAAAGAATCAAGCAAAAGATAATAGAAAATTCATTTGACTCAAAAACAATTATCTCTCCAATTGTTGAACCTCAAAAAAATACAACCAAGTGAAGTAGGTTCAATCAAGAACAAGTCTCTTCACAATCCTCAAATGCAAAGAGCCAAAAAAGATATTATATACGAACTACAAGCCTTTGATCCTGAAATGACACACATGGCCATGTGGATAATTAGCTTAAAGCCTCTAACTTAATTTAAAGTCGGATGATTTCCATGATTGCCCAAATGATCCACAGTAGACTTTCAAAGTCTATTGTGAGTACAAGAAAAAATGGAAGTTCATTCGTGTACATTATATTTCAATGGATGTCACATCTCTACAAAAATTAGAAGATGATACAGGAGGTCTAAAATTTGTACAAAAAACCTAATAATTTTTTTAATTATGAGAATATCAAACCAAAAATACGGAAATTCCCATTGGCACCATTTTAAGCACAAGTAGTTCCATGAAAAAATAATAGAAAATTGCACCGATGATTTTAAATTCATTTCTAAGCCATTTCAGCTCGGGCTAAGTGCAAAATCCTCCTTTTCTTTCATTTGCAAAAACTATTTAAAAATCTTGGTTGAAGTTACTTGCTACAAATTTTGGAAAGGACTTGCCCAAAAACCTTACTCTATAGTCAAATGAAAGATATGCAACAAGTATAAATTTAGCTTATACAATTAGTCCAAACAAATAAATGTGTAGATGTTTTAGATTCGATTTATGTTAAGAAAGGCAAGGTAAACTTGGGCTTATTGTTATAAAAATGATCTTAATTTATTAGAGCTAAATGAAAATATGACACTAAATAGGACGCAATGGAGAAAAAGGATTCATGTAGCCGACCCCACGTAGTGGGATTAAGGCTTTGTTGGTGTTGTTGTAGTTAGTCCTAACAAAATAAAGCCTATAAAATTATTAATTCACCAATATTTTCTTTACCCTATTTACAATGTTCGATCAATAAATCTCTGTAAACAAAAAATTTACCCCAATTAACATACTTCAATGATTGGCTCCACATCATAGGTTGAATTAGGTTAATTCGTATAACTATACAAAACTAATTGATGCTGACATCAACTAGGGCTAAACATCAACTATATCAAAGCATAAATAATTTATTTGTTTTGAGCGAAACATAGAATAATTTGTAGTTCTAGATAATCCTAGACTCGCTTGCACTACCCCCATCACTTTGACCAAAGCTTACCTAAATCATTTAGCAAACATTTCAATTGAAAGTTGCAAGAGGTGTAAATAAACTTCAATATAACTATTAAAGTAGGGCATACCCAACGCATGCAGATCCTAATATGTAGGGACATGAGAGCGTTGATGAACCTAGCCACTACAAACGAACAGGAATAAGATTTTAAGGGCACACATATGATGATTGGGGAATAGCAATCAAATTAATGGAAGATTAATGATATACAGAAACAAGTTCAGAGTAAAATGTAGAAAAAAGAATGGAGAATGTGCTAAAACTCAGATTATTTCTATTTATTAATCTTTTTGCATATTAAACGTCAGAAAATTTATTTAAAAAATAAATGAAAACATACTTGGCATGATATACAACCTTGTCAAATAAATCATATTAAAAAACCAGTGAAAATACAGTAACAATCGCACATTCATGGAATCAAAGTCTATTCATCCAAATCACCGAAGAATCTAAGTTTTGGCAGCAATTTATTTCTGCTATATCATAAAATCAAAAGCTATTGTTCAATTGCAAACAAAACTTTAAGCCCGAATCACAATAAAGTAAGAAATAATTGACATTGGTAATAACAATTTTAAATGAATCAACTGGAAAATAAATAACACCAAAGAAAAGCATTTTTATTTACTCATTTAATGGAAAAAAAGGAAGAAAAAAACCGTGGCTTGGGGTAAAAAATGGGATAGTCACCTTCATCTTCTTAAGCCTCTTGTTCTCCTCTTCCAACCGTGAAACCTTGTTCTCAAGCTCATTAGTATAAGCCTGTCAGGAAACAGAATATTAAGAAAGCTTATTCAATCACTATAAACCCTGAAAACTTGACGAAGGAAGAATGGACCTTAAATCAAAAGAGAATTCGCCCAGAATGCACGTATAATTTTAAAAAAATATATTGAAAAAAAATTAACCTGCTTCCTAGCTCTTGAACGGGCAGCTGATTCTCTGTTTTTAATCATCCTTTTCTGCCTCCGCTCCACCAGCTTATCAGCCATGTCCCCCGAAACTACTCGTTTACGCCCAGTCACATGTGAATCAGAAAGAGCGCCTACAGTAGGCGACGAAATATTAACTTGGCTATCAGTATACATTGGCTGCAGAACAGATCGGCTCGGCATATAAGCTTCCATCACATTCTGCTGCCTCTGTTGTTGATCCATACCTTGCAAAGGATGATAATGATGCAACCAATGTGCACCCTGTGCATAATCCGGAACACCTGCCATCTGATTAGCTATTGACATACCATCTACATTCCCTGCTGCATTATCCTTACGCTTAACAACAGTACCCTCAGCAACTACGCCCGCCTTAACCAAAAAATCCTCTAATGTCATCTCCCCTAAAGTTGGCTGTCTCTCATGTCCATGTCCCGGCCTTCGATCCTCAATGCTATGAACTTTCTTCAGCCGCCCTTGTTGAATGTCCCTCCACACATCATCCACTGTTTTCTTGCTCAAAGAATGTGGCATGGTGCTGCTTCCCTGGCGTTGGAGGCCAGAGCCAGAAGCATACTGAGTGAAGCCCTCCATTTCCATCCCTTGACCTTGATTTTCATCAACCGGGAATATGCTTTTGAGCAGCTCATCAAGGTTCATACTATGTAAGGGCTCACCCAGATGATTTTGAACTTCATTGAGAGTGAGTCCATAGAGGGATTCTTGCCTGGACAAGCTCTGAATCTGTGGTCGCTGCATGCCGCCACCATTGCCACCACCACTCGTAGCTGCTATTGTTTGAGTCCCCATCCAACAAGTTAAATCTAAACACTCATAGTTCCTGGCTCATAACCCACATGCAATATTGATGGAAACCCTAGATGCACAGATAAATACCCGACCTTTTCCCAGTTGTGATTCAGTCCGCAAGTTAGATCGGTAAAAGGCTCATCCTAGCCTCAAATTAAATAGCCCAGCTGTCACTTTGGAAAAGAGCTCTCACTTTCCTTCCGCTAGAAAGAGAAACAGAAAGAAGAAAGCCGAAAAGGGTTGAAAGTTCACACAAATTCCAAAGCACAGAACCCCTAAATCACCTCCCAGCATTCAAGAGCAAAGCCAAAAGAATCTTGAATATAAGAACTCAAGGTATTGTAACTGCAAATCTAACAGATTGGGAGATGTAGAAGGCCTTTGATTCAATACAAAGCAAACCAAACGGATCATAGATGGAGATTTGCAACAAAATTCGTCAGTCAAAATCGTAAATTGAATAACTACAACCCTGAAATAGAAGATCATTCAACAAATCAAACCTTCTAATCCTGGATCCTTGCCCCTTTTCTATGCCCGTTTCACCTCGCCGAGTCAAAGCAGCAAAAATAACAAGAGAAAGAGGGAGAAATCGAGCAGCTGCAAATGCAACACCGTGGGTCTGGGATCTTCCAATCAATGGTCGTCAACGACCATCTCTCTCCATCATCTCGCTCCAAGTAACTCCAAGCAAAGAATTAGGTCTAGTGACGCACGGAAGGCCCCTGAATCCGGGAAACCAGGTGCTGGCCACGTAGAGAAACAGGTGTAGACAAATTGGGGAGGAAGCTTTCTTTCTTAGGAAAAATTATTTCATACGGTCTGCATACATCTCAACCGTCGATAAAGTGAATGTGTATTTTGATGGATCTTATTTTTAATTTTTTTAAGAAAAAAATCTGGTATACTGTTGAGATCGGATAGTGCATACATCTCTCCATACAAATAAATTTTCCTTAATAAGGGTTATTTATATATATAGCATTTGCAATATTAATATTTACAAATTTAATATTTTTTATTTAAATTTTAATTTCTTACTGAAATATCAAAATTTATGATAAAATTTCAATCAACATGTTCCATTTTTATCAAAATATTGATGATTTGATTATGACACGCGTGCATTGATTCGGTTGTTCAAAAATATCACATGAGTACTTGACATTATGAATAACAATATTTTAGATATTATGTATGTAATTATTCCTAATTTTTTTAGCTTTTATATCTTTTCTCTCATCAAATAAATCAATAGATAATTATAGAATTAAAAAAATTGCAAGATGCTAGGTGTAGATGCTCCTTGCCAAATGAATATAATTAGTGAATTACTTAAATATTTTTTTTGTGTTATTTATTAACATATCTTCTATAATAGAAATATATTGTTTTAATTTTATTTAAAAAACTTACACAAATAAAAATAGAAAAAATAAAAAATATTAAAAATTTGATGTGAAAAATAAAAAAAAGTTGCAGGCTAGCCCACAAAATAATCTGTTATATGAATAAAAATTTGTATAAATCAATGTTTTTTTTTTTTTTTTTTTTTTTTTTTTTCCGAATTCAAGATCAAAAAGTATGAATTAAGTGTTAGCTTGATAATTTGTGAATATGTTGAAGAATACTTAGAGAGGCGATGAAGAGTGGTAATGGCAAACAGAGATGATGTTAGTGTCACCAACGAATGATAACGAGCTGGCGAGCATGGTAAGGTGACGTTGGTCTGCCAATGACATTCAGATGATGATTGTTGGTAATATATTATGGTAGCCAAGTAATGATAATATAGTGAAAACATTTGAGTGATTATGTTAGTCGTGATGATAATATAGTGATAACATTTGAGTGATAGCAGTTGTCTAGTTTATCTCTAAATTCTTTCCCCTTTTATATCAACTTCATGTAAAAAAAAGATAAATTTATTTACATTTTGTTGTAGTGATATTTTGATAATTTTAATCAAAATCTAAAAAGCCTTGTGTTTATTTCCTCAACTATAAATAATTTCTTAGGCATATAGATGTTTTTTATTCCATTAAATTGAATGATATTGCGCTCATAGAATTTCTCTAATAAAGGTGCTTACTTTGACTACAAGCATACACCATTGGCAATTTATTTGGTTCGTTTTGAAGTTCTCAACTATCCAAAATCTTTAATGATAATGATATTTAAACGATGATGGTTGGCAAACAGATATTGATAAAGTGACAATAATTAGATGATAGAAGTTGGGTGATGGTATTCATTGACATTGATCGCTTAGGCTTTAGATTTATTTATATCTCTAAACTCTCCCCAATCTCAAGTGTACTTCATGTAAAGAACATGATTTTATCTGAAATTTTTTAGTAATATTTTGATAATATTAATAAAAATTAGAAAATTTTCATCTGATGATAGGTGTCAATGTTCTTTATTATAGAAAAAATTAGGCGTTTAAAAGCCTTAACAATATTAGTATTGAGTGATATCGTGTTCATTGAATTCTTGTTCAGATACATCTTATTACTACAAACATACAATATTTAGAAGTTATTTGGTCAAATTTTATGAAGCTCTTAACACCCATAGAATTTGATTGAGGCTCATTTGGTCTCAAATTAGAATATTTTTGAAATCATTTGGTTCTCCTCAACAAAATAAATTTTAATTTTAATTCAATTGAAATCAAGGTTAAGGAATCATGAAGTCGATCTTGAAATTTTTATGGGTTAAGATTCATGCCCAATTAATTGATTTTTTAGTGATACATTAGTTACCCCTATTATGAACATAAAAATTATTGTGATCTAAAATTATCTTGTAAATTTTTAAAAATAAATGTAATATACATATTTAATTATTGCTCGACCTTCACAATAAGGTTGTTTCTAGGGTAGGTAAGGAGCCCCAGTCTTAAGAGTTCAAGGGTGGGGCCCTCAAAATTTATCTAAAATTTAGGATCTTTTTCAAGAATTTTGCTGACAAAATTTTTTCAATGAAAGTGTACATCAGATACACGACTTCATGAATCTTGAGAAAAATTAATGGATAAACAGTAAAAAGGAGCATATCTAAGGTGGGCCCACAGATGAAAGACCAACGACCTATGGAAGGAAGACCAAAGGTCCATAGGTAGAAGACTAGAGTCAAAATAAAGGCCACCATCATAATGCCAAAAGTCATGTCAAATCAGATGCAACCCTCTAAGACAGGTTGAAGACTAACCAAGCAAAAACCGTCTGACTAAAGGTTAAAGTCTATCAAGTTGAGTGAGATGCAACCCCCCTTATTGAGTGAGGACATCGATCCGCTCCTAGGCGTCGACATTTGCTTGGAGCAATTTTGGCAATTCGGGAAGCTTGTCATGGGTAGTTTTGTAGGAGGTTGTAGATTGATTTTATGCTAATTAATAGAGTCTATATATAACCATGTATCAGGGACTTAGATGGATGGATGAATGTGGAGGAATTGATGAGAGTTATTTTATTTTGAGGGTTAGCTTACTGTAGAATCTTTCTTCTTCTAGTGCAGAGGATAAGGAGAGCCTTCAGAACCAGTAGCCCAAGTTCAGGACGAGTCTTGATTAAGCTTCTTCGGGTCATTGTAAAGGAGAGGAAGAAAAGTATTGTTTGTCTGTATTTTTGTATTTCATTTGTAAACATTTAGATAGTGAATTTCTTTTTTTTCAATGAATCTGTATAGTGTACTTCTTATGCTTCTTGAGTAAATTTATTTATTTTACTTTGTGATGATTAAGTAGGATGTATATGACCAGAAAGTGCTTTTAAATTAATTTTAATTAGCAAATGTGATGACTATTCTTTGGATCTTCATTTACTTTTCATTCTGATCAAGTGAAATATTAAAATGTGTTGTGAACCATAATAAATTGGGAGAGCTATGCTAGAATCAACTAGGTTAGTCATATTGAATTATGGGGTATTGGTTGATATGCCTTGTAGGGAGATGCAAATGTTAGGGACATATGCTTTCATGGGTTAATTATAGGATTTAATAAATTAAAGTTGTTTTAACCGATCTTCTTTATACACTCGTGAGAGGGTAAAGAAGAATGTTGCTCCTTTTTGTCACTAGCATATTATATAATTTGCACTTTACATTTCTTATATTCCACTTACATCATTACAAGGGAGGTTATTTTTAGAACCTCATATTCATTAATTTAAACCACTATTATTTGGGTAGGATTTAAATTTGTTTTTTGTTGTTGTGGCATAGTATATTAGATTATTGAACTTAAACATTTTTAACTATTTGGGCTAATACTAAAATCAATAGACTAGAGCTTTTTCTATTTTGAATTACCTTGTTCTCTATGAGAATGACATTGATGCACAAAAAATATATGCATTTTTAAATCTATATTTTATACTTATATTTGGTGATATTGCACTTTAAAGGAAGGTATTTTGCATGTTTTTTTGCTTCAGGTACAAGAAATAAACTTTTGGTGAAAAAGAAACAAAAACGGTGCAATTTAGAGCTAAAACGGGCAAGAAAGAAAATTCTAGCCTGCACATTTTGATATGTCTTTCTATGCTTAATCATCTTCTCATATGTTTTTGAATGAAATTACACTTTAAAGAAAGTTTTTTTTTCATGCTTATGTTTTAGTTCTATATGTTAGGAATAAAACACAACTGAAACGAGGCGAAACGGAGCTGAAACAAAGTCAAACGGAACGAAACAGTGAAGCTGCTGCAGACCGGTGTCGACGGCACCCTGGATGATTATGGACTGATTTTTGGCGGTTTTTAATGTTCTAGAAGGCTCCCAAGTGATTCAAACACCCCATGAAGTGATTCACTGCATCTAGACACTTGGAAAAGCTCTTAAATGAAGGGATGTGTCTCTTGGAGTTAATGAGTGGTTTTTAACTGAAGAGATATGTCTCTTGTCTTGATTCAATGAATCTAGACACTTGGAGTGAAGAGATATATCTCTTGAAGTGAAGCTCTTGGGAAAAAGGAGGGATTTTGTGTCTCTTTGAAAGAGAGGGGCTGACGTCTCTCATATTGGGGGGGTGGGGGTGTGTGTGTGTGAGTGCAGAGTAAAGTCTTGTTTGTGGAGAGTATTTTCTTGAAGAATTGTAAGAGGAGAGAGAAGGTGAGAAGTTTCTTCTCTATTACATTTCTAAGAGAAATTTCAGTGTTGATTGTAATGAGAGAAAGTGCTTCAATGGATTGGGGTAAAATTTAAAACATCATTTGAATCAAATTTAATAATTTTTATTCTATTTTCTTCATTAATACTTTTAATTGATTATAAATCTTTGTAGCCTTGTAGTCAATTAATTTTTTTAAAAAATACTATATATATATATATATATATATATATATATATGATTAGCAGTATTTCGAGCCAAAACAAATCGAACATGAACGAACAAATATTTGTTTATGTTGTTCGTGTTTGGCTCATTAACTTAGTGAACGAGCCTAACACGAGCTTCTTAATGAGTCGAACACGAGCTGTTCGCGAACAACGGGCCGTTTTGACAGCCTTACAAGGTCTATTGCTCCTGAACTACACATTCAAATCTAAAGGCTTAACTAATATGACAGATATACAATACTTTAAACACTCAAAATATTTTTGATATTTTAATTTTTTTAAAAAAACACAATAATTAAACACATTAAATAATAATATTATCACTTCCAAACTTAATTCTTAAAGGTTCAACTAAAATTCTCCTAAACTTATTACCGTAGGCTCCTCAGAAACTACACCAAAAACTTGATGCCCCATAGAATGTGTGTGTACATATATGTGTAATTACTTCAAATTCAAACTCCAAAGACTATACTAAATACTTGATTTGACCCGTAATTTCGCAAATATTTAGTTCAATGGCCAAAAACTTTACCCTTTTTAATTATGACAGCTAGTATACAAAATAAATATGTTGTAGAGTTTAGACCTTAGTTTATAGATCACACACTAAGGGTACTACACAAGTGCACGTATCGTTTCAAGTAGTATATGGTTTTCTTTTAAGACTAGAGTATCAATCCTACAGAGAAGATCCTTTATGCTAATTCTCATATACTATGTCAGGTCTTAGTTTCGAATGGCGATTAAGGGTGTTTTCTATCAACTACTTCTAAATACAAACTTATATCTAAAGATAATCCTAGATAGAGAAATTGGTTTGGAGAATTTTGTGATGTTACAAACTACCTTTCACATGCGACGACCTAGATAATGTGTAAGATTGAAATACTTAGAATTTAATGTTGTCAGTGACAAATAGCAGCATAAATATTCATTACCCTCCCCGAGTGCATATATGATATTGACTAATCTAAAGTTTGTTATTTAAATCCTTGGTTATGCTGGATAGATTCTAGCCTCTCACCTCTAGACTATCCACTATGCCCTCTCTATAAGACTAACATTTAGCCTTAAGTCTAAAACTCTAGACCAAATTGGTTAAGAATCTAGTCAGTCACCCTAGAAACACCAATTATAAGCCCATCAAAACTTATCTCCCTATCTATTTACACTCCTCCTTCAACTTGTCTCCCCTCCATCCTATGGGTTAGTGTGGTATCCACTTGTTGAGTGAAATCATAACCCTCCCGTATTATTTTGTTTCACAATGGATTTTAACATTATAAATGGTCAGTTTGCAAAGTAAATTAAAACCGGTGAAAATATCATCATATTAATAAAATAAGAGAATTTTTAAGCAAATCTAAATTCCTAAACATGCATCCATTTCATTACAAAAGAAAAACGAAATGAAGATGATGACATAAGCAGTAAAAGAATTGATAGAAATATATAATAAATTACGTGCCAAAGGAACATATGTATGCCTACCATCTTCTGAATGTATATGTACGTTTAGTATTCTATTAGTTTTACACAACTAGTTGTCATCTAGAAGCTTCTAATAGAAACATATCATGAATTATATTTCCTTAAAAGTTGCAGTGTCGCCTAAACTACTTCATCATAGCCAATCAAACAATCTAAGTGCGCTTAAGTTGCAAGATCACTACTCTCCCGATTTTTAGTTTCACTTACAACATATTTTAACATAATCTATTGCTACTTAAGTTATATTAATGAAGCAAAATATATATTACTCATCACATAGAAATAAAAATTATTCTAACTTAAAATAAATTTTTCCTACTCTTGTCATTACTTCATATCAAAAGAAAAGAGTAAAGAAAACTACTCACGAAGCATGGATAAAACAAAACAGAAAACTTCATTAAATCAAAGTAAATCCACTATAAAATGTTTACAACAATTATAAAATAATGAAGAATGCAATACTTAGTTTTTCTCTCTGAAAGATAGATGAAAATCCCTCCAATAAAGTCTACTGCCGATCCACACAACTCTCGTACAATTCCTTACACATATCTCTCAAAATCCATCACCAATTGTTCTAGAAAAGGTAGAAATCTACATCTCCTACTCTTATCTATGACTTATGGACATTCTTGGAGTTTCTAAAAGTTTGAAATATCAAAAGGTACCTTACCAAGTCCCAAAAGGTACCTTATAAACTCCTTAGGGTGTCTAGATTCATCCACAACCGTTTCTGGAGCCTAGGCGCCATTTTCTGGGCAAGACTAGTGCCTAAGCACCACTTTTTGGCGCCTAGAAGCCACCATGCTGGCAGCACCCCATTTTGCACCCGTTCGCTCTGTTTCGCTCCGTTTTAGCTCCAATCCGCTCCAAATGTTATACCTACAAGATAAACATCAAAATAACATTTATTTAAAGTGAAATTCCATTAAAAAATATGTGATAATTGTAAAGAAGATAAAAAATAAAAAGTATATCAGAATGTGCTAGATCAGAATTTTTTTCCTTACTCGAGTTAACTCTAAATTACATCATTTTACTCCATTTTCTCCAAAACTCCATTTCTTATACCTGAAGCCAAAAACATGCAAAACACCTTCCTTTAAAGTGCAATATCATTTAAATTGAGCATAAAATCTATATGAAAAAGTGGGTAATTTTTAAGTGTGTCATATAAGTCCAACCTCTACCTACTCTAACTACATAGAGTCATATGAATTAGAGTTTTCTTCACTTGACCTTAGGGCTACCAGGATTCCCTTGGATGTGTGATTCATAGATTGCTGACAAGGTTTCCCTGGTTGGGTTGGGTCGACTACCTTTATGACCATGTAGACTTAGCATCCTAATAGCCCATATATGATATTTATTGAATCCTGGCCCGATTATCTCTACCCGATTAGGACTTTCTTTCCTTACCTTTTGATATATCCCCATTGATCCCTGTCATTTCCTTGAAACCTCATTGATGTCATCTCATAGGTCTCGATTGTGGACAGGCCACCATTTGTTTGGGATATTGTGATTCACCGATTAGGCTCGAAAGCAAAGTGTGGACTCTATGAGATGATCTGGTTATTTCATAGGCTTCGAATTTCGATGAGCCGCCATCCTTATAGGAATTTGAGAGACTTGCTCTATATTTATATTGTTCGACGAGAGCTTTAAAAGCATAGAGATGCTCATGTGAGAAAACCATCCTTTAACACATCCCTTTACTAGTCGTCACTTGAATGTAAGCAGGATCCCTTCAATAGACACTATTCTTGGGCAATCCCAATAAGTAATTGACCAAAGAGGTATGTTCCTTTAGGAGTTGAACTTGACCCCAAAACAAAAAATTTCTCTTGGTTCTTTGTTTACTTGGGTACCTTATATAGACATTTTTTCATGGATATTCAATCTAATTTGTCTTGATCAGATCTTGTTTGGACTTACACTCTTAGCTTATCACATAAGGTTTCTTACAAAAAAGCTTTCCATGATTTTTTTTAATTATTTTTCTACTTACTTTCCATCTTATTTCCTCATTTTTTTAATCCCTCCTCTTCTCTGAATCATTTTGATGGTTCAAGTAAGGAGCTCTTTGAAATAGAGAATCCTAAGACAACGATAAGACGAGATGACATCACTGAGTTAAAAAAACTAAAAATAGGGCAATTAAACATAGTTCTCCAGACTAAGTCTCTTTAGGTTATCTCAATGGGATGGGTCTCCACCTCCTCCAAAGATGCCAAAACCTATGCCAACAATATGGATTTTGTAGATTCAGATTGGCTCGTCCATATTTTTTTCATTGGAGCCTTCCCTTACATCTGTGTCTTTGTCACTGGTGCCACAATTTATTCAATTTTCTAGCCTTGATTAGATCCCTTCATGTCATGCTTATGGTCGTGTGCTAAGCATAATAATTCATTCAATCTCAAAGGTAAGCTTCAGTCTTCATCGACAGTGCGCTCTTAATGTAGTCTTAATTTGTATGGCCTCCATCATCTCAACCATTGAAACTCTCAACAAGATGTTTTAGGTGCTTCATGATTTGGTAAAGGGTGTTGGTTGGGATATCCAGTCTAGCTCCCTTGATAGAGCATTTTATCTGTCGCCTTATGATTTTGGGGTGATCGAGTGTCTTCTTAGTGAGGATGGGCGAAAGGTTGTGAATCGTGTCTCGGTCTCCATCCTTCACATTTTGGTGACCTTTTATGTGGGTGATGGTTAGAGGATTCTATTCTTGAGGAGGTGAAGTAATAGTTATAATCCTCAATCGATATGTGGTTGTTGGCCAACTTCATTGTTATAGACCCAACGAGTATTAGAAGGGTCCTTCCTTTAGTCCATGAGCAAGGGTGACGAGGGCTAGCACAGGTTCTAGGTCCTAAACTTCCAACTTCTCCTTTTGGTAGCATGTGATGAATGAGCACAAACTCTCACTCCATCCTTAGCACATCTATAAAAGTGCCTACAAGTTCTTCTGATATTTATGAGCACTAGCAAACTATGCCACAAACATCCTCTTAAAATTGATGAATGATGTGATTCCTCCCAATGGTAAGATGTTGAACCATCTGATGGTTGACTCCCTTGGTATGATAAAAAATAAATGACATTTGAGCACATTGGTGATCTTCAATAATCATACAGTTGATTCAAATAAGGTTGTTTGATCAGTCAAATAAATCCATTTCTTGTAGGATTCTAGTTTTATGATCTAGAATCGCTCTAGGGATCGACCTCAGAGATTTGTTGCAAGAACTCATTCAGGCTGATGAGGCGCGTGAATCAATGTTGGTTGATCGGTGCAGACCCAATGCTAGCAAAGTGCTGAGAGTTGCCTTCTCATTCCAAAGCTAGGCGGACTCTTTTGTTGTTGAGCGTTGACCCTTCATCTTGGAGCCGCTGATCTCTTCCTTGGGCCAACACGCCTCAGATGACATCCAATGTTTGATCCTTCAAATTTTGAATCTGATGGATCATGAATTCTCTTGTGCACTCTTTGTTGACATTGTCTCTGTTATGAGTTTCTTTTCCTTGAGCTACTCCTCTTTTTGTTTTTGGCATGATCCACACGCTCTTCACCTTTTAGGATACTGAATTTTGATTTCTTAGTGAATCATACCCAAGAATATAGAGCATAAATAAGGAGAGATAGAAAGATAGAAAAATAGAGAGACAGAAAGAGAGAGAATGCATAATAGTCTGTCGAGTCTTTTTCAAAAAATAATTTCCTCGTTATGGTGGAGAGGGTACAATGGCGATATTATATCTTTTTTTCCTACTTTAAAGTGGTTCATACTATGGTAATCCTGATACTTTACATTTATGAGCTTGTTGTTCGACTATTTTCTGGCTTGGCCGGCTAAGCTTAGTTGGCTTCAAGTCGACGAAATCAGCTTGGTCGGTTTTGCTTAAGTCGCCATGGGTCGGCTGACTGATATGGCTTGGTTGTCAATCTTTGTTCTCTAATGAGGAGTTACTAGAGCATATGTGGATGGTTGGAGATGTATGGAACTAGATACTCTTTCGGATCGGTTTTACTGAAGGGTCAGTCACATCAGTTCGACTTTCCTATAGCAGTTGGCTTATATGCTCTTTTGTTCTCGTTTTTGGTTGAATGGTTCAGGCTCAAATCATCAGATCATCTTTTTGTTCGCCTCGTGGCTTTGTCGGTCTTAGTTTTGCTAGCTTGGCCCGAACACCTTCGTTTGGTCAGTCAGTGGGCCTCATATCTTCCTGGCAACGAGTCGGCTTCCGTCGTACTCTTCCCTCTGGACCTTTAAATCTTTTCGAGATCCCTGCTGACACATTTTTGTGTGCAATTATATATAACAAATTTAATTTTCATAAGTCAATTAAATTTAGTCTTGATAAATTTTTGAATTATTAGAGTTATCAATAGCTTGCATGTGAAGAAAATAATAAAGTTAAAAAAAAAAAGGAGGGCAAATAGATAATTTTCTCAGAGTTGTTCTAATAGATATTGCTTCTTTAGCCCTTCGAACCAAATATTCAAAAACAAGTTCATATAAAAATACGATTAAGAATCAAAACTAGAGAAAACATAAAATCAAAGAAGCAAACATTGAATAAGCTTGGCTTAATAAAGCTTAGCTCGATGAGGTAAAACTAATTAAATAAATTTGCCAAATTGAAATCTCATTTGCAAAGCTGAATAAAACTCATTTAAAGCTTATCCTGAACCATCCTATTCTCTTCTCCAACTAGGCTGCATGTGCCCTTTATTTGTAATTTAAGTTCCTTTAAGGCTTATTCCATGATACTTATTTCTTATTACAATATTATTTAAAATTAAATCATTACATAGATAACATCATGATATTATATTTTGATGTGTAACATTAATAAGACTAATTGATATTATATTTTGATGTGTAGATGTTTGATATGTAAATACATAAGAACATTGTGGTGTGTATGTAAATGCCTCTATTTTTAAATATATAAAATCGAAATGAGCTTTGAATGAAACATTAGATAAACACATACCTAACACCTAAATTTATTTCTTACATTCATGCCATATCTTTAATATCACATAAAGATATCATTATTTTAACTTACGAAAAGAGAAACGCGTCTTCTCATGCATGATAAGGCGGTATATACGTAAATGTTTAAATTCAGGTGCTAGATTTGTCAATAAATAGAAATTGTGTGGTATAAATGTAAATCTTCCTTTTTTTTTTTTGCCTAAAAACAGGGGAAAGCAACATTTTTTATGGCTATTTGCAAATCAACACCAAGTGCTGGCTCGTTCCTATAGAAGAACATCTCCTCTCTGAGGGAAGAAAATTGCGTACGATAGACGTAAGCAGCGCAGCGTGCGATTTCGAGATTATAGAGAGGGTATAAGGGGGTTATAACCGTGTTATAACCCTTGTAACCTCCATGTAACCTAGTGTAACATACTTGTAACCGATAAATAAGTTTTGTGCTTCTGTTATCTAAAGAATTTATTAGCAAGTTACAAGTAAGTTACAGAAGATTGCATGAAGGTTACAAGGGGTTATAACACGAGTATAACCCCCTTATACCCTCTCTGTAACCTCGAAATCGCACGCAGCACTGCGTGCGTCTATCGTACGCAAATTTTTTCCCTCTCTGAGATCGTGAAATGACCACACACAAGGTTTCAGTGAATTTAAGAAGGGAAATTTATTTACATATCACACAATTCTTTCCTATTCATATATGGGACATCATATTTATATTTATAATATTTTGGTGTTAAATCTATGCTTGAAAATTTATATTTTATTTTTTTACAAAATATTGATGGTGATATTTTTTATATAATGTTAATGGTTTGTGTGACATTGGTGAAAATATGAATGTTTGGATATTAGATATGTAAATATATAAGAATTGTGCGATATTTACGTAAATGTCCCACATTTCTTAAAGACAAGACCATAAGTTTCATCTAATATAAATGTTTGCAATCAAGCCTCCAACTGTTGAGAGTGCCATTTAATATAAAAAACTGCTACGATACATTGTAAATTAAGCTGAAACCTTCATTTTTTAGGGAACTACACATGCCTAACACAATTCTGATGTAATACCTAAACTTTCATATTCACAAATGTGGCACTTTAATGTTTTAAACATGCATGCAAATACATATTTTGCTTTTTAAAATTGACAATAATACTATTTTTGATGTGATTTTAAAGAATTGAATCCTATATGTGTAAATATGAAAGTTTTGGAGTGACATATATAAATACTAAATATATTAAAATTGTGTGCCATGTATATATATATATATATATATATATATATATATATAATAAAAAAATAAAGCAGCCAAAATGTAAGTGTGGTTTATCAATTAAACTGCCTGCATTATAGCATTTAATTCTCTGCATCATCAAGATACCAAGCAGCATCACTAAGGGACCATTTATTGATTTCAATCAGCATATCATCAACTATAGTAATAAATAACTGAGTGCAACATTTTCACAACAAGACATAGCACAAGAAATATGTTAGTCATAAGATTGCAAGATAAATAATCATTTTTTGGAATACATTAAGGCTTCATTTGAAAAGACTTCTCGGTTCCTTTACGTTCCAGAGAAAGCCAACAAAATGCTTTGGCTTCGTTTGATTGAACAGCAAAGACACTTTAAATTTTACTTTAATTACCACCAAATGATAGCTTCAAACTGCCATCAAAATATGAAAACAATCTTCCATCAACTGTCAAAGTATAACAAGCATTGAGAACCACTGCACATATGACACAAAAACTAGAAACAGCTCTTCAAATATATTGGGATTTTCCCGCAGAGAGGATTGCTGCACTCCTCAGCTGCTGAAATAATAACTAGCAGTGCACTTAAATAAAAAAAAAAAATGAATAAATTAAACTTAATTTATAAAAACTCGAATAGTTTATGACTAGCAAAACATGTCAAAATTTTCATGCAGAACAAAAATCCTCATAGTTTAGCACAAATCCTGATTAGATCCAAAACACAATAAAAGGTACTTAGAAAAACAACTTTAATCAAATCAAACATAAAAAAATTCAATGCAAAAAACTGGAACGTCCAGTATAAATTGCATATCTCAGCGCCTCTGTGTCTTTCCTATAGATCGCTTTCCAGAGAACAAGTGCTTAGGTTTGAGATTTGGAATGACTCTATCTGCCTCACCTCGCCGAGCCGCCTTGTTTCTCACCTTCTCCGACTTCTTTTTAAGCTTGATCGCCTTCAACTTCTGTGCAGAGTCCCTTAATCCTTCTCCAGGTACAACTTCGCCCGGCGGCCGTGAACGCGACCTCGAACGTGAGCTCAGTCGCAGCTTCTTGCTCTTAAATTCGTCATCAACATCCATGGCTTTGCCATCAACACCATCACCAGCCAATGATCGATCCCTCTTCCGGCCCTTTCTCGAGGCAGACCTACTTCTCGCTCGATCAATGGCGGAAGCCGGATCCAAGCCCAAAGATGAAAGCTGCCTCCCCATTCTTTCCGTTGTGAACTTTCGGTCCTTATCAAACTTTCGAGGAATAGTAGGGCGGCTCTCCGCAGTGCTCTTCTTCATCCTATGTTCTTGTATGAGCAAACTCTTCTTCCTTCGAATCTCGGCTAAAGCCTCGCGCTCCTCCTGAGTCAACTCTTTCCCATCCATTTCAAATTCTGCTTCATAAGACTCGGCTTCGATCCGAAGCCCCTCTTCCCTCTCCAACTCTTCCAACCTCTGCAAGATGTCGGGATCCACAAAATCATAAATATTATGCCCATCTAAGATCTCTGGCATAATGTCTTCCTTCCACTCCTCCTCGGCCAAAATATAATGTTTCCTAAGATTAGCAGAGTATACACCAGCGCCACCGTTCTCATTCTCAAGATCTCTTTCGAGTTCCCTGTTCTCCCTCTTCTCATTCTCCTTCGCTCTGGCCTCTAGAACTGCCAGAGGAATACAAGGAGGCCGCTCTTTGTTATCACGAGGCTTTGGAATCGCAACATGGAACCTATTTAAGCAATCATTTATCTTCTTAGATTTCATCTTCATCTCCACCCTCTGATTCAACAACCTCTCACAAGCAGCATTCTTAACAGAAATAACACCATCGTCAGTCAAGGTGCTCATAGTCAGCAAAACCCCTTCGTCATCAGGTTCACCACCTTGGGCCAAGACAGATTTAATTGCTTCTGCTTTCATATCCATAACCAGCTTCATATCTTCCTCAGAAAGACCATCGAGGGGCTGCAAATCGATCTTATTACAAACAATGACAAGAGGCTTATTCAAGAAGAGTGACTTAATGCTATTAAATAATGCCGCCTGTTGAGCAATGGTGTATCCGCATGATCCAGATATATCGAGGAAGAACAGAACAGCAGATCGAAGATGTGCCAATGCAGTGATACTGCACATTTCAATAATATTGCGGTCCTCGAATGGTCGATCCAAAATCCCAGGAGTGTCAATCACCTGATACCTTAAGTACTTGTAATCTGTATGACCGACGAAGAGTGATTTCGTAGTGAAAGCGTAAGGCTGGACGTCCACATCGGCCCTTGTGATCTTATTCATGAATGAACTCTTGCCCACGTTCGGGTATCCGCATATCAAGATGGTTCGAGTGTTGGGATCTATGGAAGGGAGCCGAGCCATGTGTTGCCTGATCTGCTCTAGGTAAGCTAAACTAGGCCCAATCCGCTTTATAACTGTGCACATTCGACCAAGAGCGGCTACCTTCAAGCACTTACATCGATAGAGAGAGTCACCGTATTTGAGCAGCCGAACATAATACTTCGCAATCTTTCCAATGATGTTTCTTGCAGTATTGATTTGGCCGAGGGCAAGCTTGTAGTGATCCTTGTTGTAGAGGACATGGAGCAGATCCCCGTAGAATGGATGAATGTCATCTAATCGAGGGAACTCTTCGATGATGGTGGAGAGCTTCTCATGGAAGTTTTGCTGGGTGAATCTCACTTTCCTCATGTAAAATTGTCGGAGGCGTGAAATGGCATATCCCTTGTGCACGACAGTTGGAGTCTGGCGTTGAGTTCGTGAAAGAATGATATCGACAAATTCCTTTCCCGAAGGAACAATGGTGATCTTTTTGAAGTTGTACTGAACCATTCTGTTGATATATATCTTGAATCAGATAACCTTATACCTGCAAATGAAAGTATAAGGATGCATTAGAAAGGTGTTAAAAAAAGAGAAATTTACATATGTAGCACACAATTTTCATGTATTTACATTTCTCAAACCCAAATATCCATATTTACAAACAATAGCAAGAGCTGATGGCATGCATGTAATGAGAAAAAAGGTGAAAGTCAACTCAATGACCACAAATCATTACTCGATGCGATTAGAAATTTAGAACTGGATTGGATTTCATGCAAATTAATTAGAAGACTAAAAGTAGGTGAAAGTCAACTCAATGACCTTAAACGAATTTCCCCTAAGAAGAACAAAATAGATATAATATGAATAGAAGTTATGCAAAAAGATTGAAATAAACAGAACGAACATGTCACATAGCCCTATAAACATGAACAGAGGATACACAAAACAACCAAAATAGTTAGGTAAATTCTAATGATGATGATGAAACTGAAATGACTTTCATGCAGTTCGTGTCTCCATCTAAAAGCCAAACAGTGCAATCCGGCTATCTGTCAGTTTGACATCCTCTTAACTCAAAGAGGATAAACTAGAAATAAAAGAACATAAACTTAATCATCCACTTGAACAATGTTTAGTGAATGTTCTCAAAGAGGATAAACTAGAGATTAAAGAACATAAACTTAATCATGCACTTGAACAATGTTTAGTGAATGTTCTCAAAGAGGATAAACTAGAGATTAAAGAACATAAACTTAATCATGCACTTGAACAATGTTTAGTGAATGTTCCAGATGCATGCCAACAAGAACGGCAACAAAATGTCAAATAACCCCTTTATAAATCTACAGAGCACAAACAATCACAGAGTGGCCCAGATGTTCTAGGGTAAATATAATCAAGTGATTTCAATCATTATATAATCCCGGGAAGTGAATCGGTGCATTTAGTAAATCCGGGACGGACGCTTCGAGCGAAAAAAAAAAAGAAAAAATACGTGAAGTTACCTTCCTCAATGGTTTCAGGTAGGAGAGGAGCAGGAGGAAAAAAATGGGAGTTTCGGGTCTCTGTAAGCCGCGATCCCGTCGTTGCGTTCCCAGCTAGCTCCAATTGTGACTGTATCGCGAGGGTTCGGCGATGGTTTTGGACGAAGCCAGAGAAGGGGGCAGGCACAGGCGAGGGTTTCGGGAAGGAGTCGGCGAGGGTTTCGGGGAGAGAAAGGAGTAATGTATTTATTTTCTTCATTTTAGTTTATTTAAGTTAATTTATTAATTTAAATGATTAATAATTAATACTTAATTAAAATATTATCAGATTATTTATAGTTAAATAAATTTATTTATTATTTAACTATTAATTAATAAATATAAATATATTTACTATATTCATTCAATAAATTTATAAGTTTGATGTATACTAAGGTTCCGTGCCTTTTAGTATTTCTATCTTTTTATTAATAATTACTTATAAATTATGAAACTGAAATGACTTATAAATATTTCCTTAGTATGCTAGGAAGGAAAGCTTTTAGGGCATACATCAAACCTAGAAGGAATAATGAGTAATTACTTATAAATTTATTGAATGAATACTAAGGTTCCGTGCCTTGATCAGATCTCAGGTTAGATATAAATCCCAGAGCCATCCTTCTTGATATGATCACTTTGACTGGCTCACGAGCGGATGTGGGCCCATTGACATACTTGATCGATTTAGTTACTATACTTTATAAGATGGATGTATGTTCTAGGGCCTTCTTTCCAAGCATACTTAGGCTTTGTGTCTTAATCATATCTCAGATTGGATGTAAATCTAAGTGTCTTCCTTCCTGATATGATCGCCTTGAAAAGCTCTTGAATGGATGTGAGCCTCTTGGTGTTCCTGCTTGATCTAGTCAATATACCTTCTAAGTTGGATATAAGTCCGAGAGCTTTCCCTCCTTGCATACTCAGGCTCTGTGATATGCTCAAATCTCAGGTTCAATGTAAATCCCATCTTCTTCCTTTCTGATACGATCACTTTGATTAGCTCTCGAGTGGATGTGATTCCTGCTCTATTTAGTCACTATACTACAATATAACCAACCTAGAAGGTATGCAGATTTTGGTTTATGATATTGGTGAGTTTAATTTTTATTTGACTTTAATTTAGTTTTAATTTGATTTTTTATGATTTTAGTGAACTTAATTTTGGTATTATTTAAATTTTGATTTTGGTGAATTAATTTTTATAATTATTTTTTTCATGTAGTTTTCATTTTGGTTTTAATTTAGTTTACTTTGTACTTCTTTGATTTCAAATTTGATTTGACTTTGAAGGGTTTTAGTTTGCTTTTGTGATTTTAATTTATAATTTCTTGTATTTGAACTTGATTTTAATTTTAATATTTTTTATTTGTGATTTAATCCGTTTGAATTTGATTTTGATTCTACTTTATGATTTATTTTTGTGATTTTTCAATTTTTTGTTCTTCATGGAATTTCACTTTATTTGATTTCGATTTCATTTGTATTTGTAGTTTTAATTGGTAATTTTTATCTTGTCTTCTCTTTTACTAAAAGATAAATTATAACTTGCTTCAAGTTGAGCCTCATACCCGATGTGCTCTTTATGAATCCAAGAAAAAATTGTCAAAGAATTTGTGAAAAAAAATTGCAAAGTGAGACCAAATTAAGACCAAAGTCACTAGGGTCAAAGAGTTGCTTAAGATATTTCCAAGCCTGTACATGATGCTATAAAAAGTTAAAAAGTTGTTATAAATTTTGGTGTCATTTTTTAGATTCTTTGTTGTGTGCTTTTGTTCTAATTTTATTCTGGATCTCGAATCAGTATGTTTTTTCTGTGATGTAATTTTGATTGTCAATTGATCAAATTCCTAGTTTCCATCTCATCAACAACAAAAACATACACGATCACTATGTAGAGAATGATCTCAAACTTTATAAGAAAAATAAAGTAATTGAGAGAATGAATAAAATTCTCTGCGGGCGAATATAAGCATGAGCTTGCATGCATACATTTCTTATAAATTTTAAGGACGTGAACATAGTAACATATCTAATCAATTCAAGATCATGAATCACACTCAATTTTGGGGTTCTCAAGGAAATTTGACAGGATAGGATGTATGCCATATTTGATTTTCTTAGCTATTATAATATACTTACATGGATAAATTTGTGAGGGATAAAATCTATAATGCGTTATTTTATTATATATAATAGAGACGAGCTCAATACTATCTTTGATAAAGTTTTATAATATAAGGACAAACATACCAAAAAAACCTCCACTAAGAGAATGCTAAAATAAAGGAACTACTTGTCCAAGAATAAATACCGAAAAAAAAACATGAAATTTAGGATCAGCCTGAGTCTGACTCACTTACGACACAAGTCGAAGGTCATGAAGAACTCACTAGATGACTAACTATGAATTTCATTCTCATTAATACAAGTTGTTTAATGATAAAGTCGAGCCAGAGTGTTATAATCAAGTCATACGGGTAAATAATTCTGTCAAGTGAGAGCTTACCGAGAAAAAAAATAATGGGTCTCTTTGTAAGAAAAAACATTTGGACATTGACCAGATAGTCCAAAAGACAAACAGACATTACAAAATAAATATATTTTCCCTATAATCTCATTCTATACTGGAGATGGAATAATAAATATAAAGTGATAATATGTCTCCCCATTACATCCACCAAGTAAAGTTTTATATTTGCACTATTACATTTGAATGGTTGACAAAGATCAATCACACCTCTCAACATCCATCTTAACTTCTCTACACTAAACTGATGCCCAAACTAAGTACATGGAGGAACATAGTCATGAGCATATTTTCTTATTCATATATAGATCAGGAAAGAATATATCCTTCCCTTCATTATTACCCCCTCCGAGAACTTTTCATTCTTCTTGAGGAAGAATATTAAGAAAATGAATATGTTTAAACTTCCTAGCACCAGGGCATCTTTTAGGACTTCATGAATTCCTTCACCTTCTTTGGAAGTTTAGAGCTTTAATTGAAAATCCAAACATGAAGGCAAAGAGTGCCGGAAACCCAACAATTACAGCGGCAGCCACGCCCAAGAAGTCATGTCTGAAACCAAAGTAACTTTTTAGAAATTGAGACACAATCTCACCAGAGTCGAGCTTGTCTTCTATATCACCAAACTGCGAAGCAACTAATCCATAAAGTGTCCACGAAATTGGGCATGCCCAGAAATACCATCTCCACCATACAGGCATCATCTAAGGAAAACAAAACTATTTATTTATTTTATTTATTTTTTAATTCCATTCTCATTAAACTAAACAAAAAATATCTAGAAATTACAACTTACCGGCCGAGGAATAATAAACCCCGAGAAAAGATTCCATATACTATAAGCTGCTACAGATGTTATTGAAGCTACGTTTAGATTGGGTGTAAAGCCTACAGACATCATCCCATAGTATGTGTAGTATAAAAATGTGAAGAACGTGAAGAACAAAAACCAAAAGAACTTTGTAGCTGTCCATTCAAATCCAATCATTGCATAGACTATGACCACATAAATGATAGTCTGACCCAATACATATGGGATCTCAATTGCAACCTACAAATTCAGTAGAAACAATATTATAGTAACACTTAAAACTCGGAAAATCTACATAAATACCATTCATTTCTTATATATTTACATGTCTAACACCAAAGTTTGATATTAACTCTTATAACATCTTGGTGTCATAAACCAATACATCAAGATGAATATTTTACTTTTAAAACCATAGTGATCTTGATATCTTTGAAGTGATATTAAAGATTTATGTGGTATCATAAAACTTTGGTATCTATTTTTTCTGGCATTGTAAGAAATGTCACCTGTCCAAATGCATATGGTAAAGTTGAGTACATTCCTGCGTTTCCCTGCAAAAGACTGTTCGCTCAATTGACACCACTGGTTGAATAGACGAGGCATTTGACACCCCAATGAACATAACAGCAGCATACATTGAACCCATTGTATTGAATAAGTCTTGTTTTGTGTTCCTATTATTATAAATTCATTATTATAATGCATGCAAAAGTATAGAATTGAAATATGAGAAGTACTTGGGCGATACTGAATTAAAGTTAAACTTACACTTTGCGGCCAAGATCCCAGAACATTGAGCCAAAGATCAAGGCCATGACCAAGGTGAAGAAATACCTCATTGCAGTGTATGGAGGATTCCTCCAGTATGCAAGGTTTTGTTTCCACAGGCAAGCCAAGCACTGTGAAACGAAAGACTGCGAGAACTGGGTTGGGAAGTGAACGTCACTGGATTCAGGGGGAGGTACGCTTGACTCCATGATCAAAGATCTATTCCTCCTACATTATAGCATGCGATCAACTGTAAGATTACTAAAACCAGAAATTGAAGAGAAAATTTTAATTCTTCTTAATGATTCAATTCAAGGTGCATTTACATATAGGAGTCTCTCCTCCTTAGATAAGGAAACTAACTAAATAAATTCAACGAAATTTCTATTACATTCCAAGACTAATTAAACAAGATAAAAAATAAGGAATGAGAATAATATCTGTAGAAAAGGAAAGACAATAAATATTGTAATTTGAATTTTGAATTTTGAATTAGATCCTTCAACACTCCCCCTCAAGTTGGCATGAAGATATCTTTCAGAGTCAGCTTGCATATTAAACCGTCGAACTGCTTTTTGTGAAAACTCTTTGTTAGAATATCCGCTGCTTGGTCGTTGGAAGGAACATACACCATGCATATATCTCCTCTGTCAATTTTTTCTTTGATGAAGTGTTTGTCTATTTCTACGTGCTTTGTTCAATCATGAAGGACAGGATTGTGGGCGATGGCGATAACAGACTTATTATCACAGTACACCTTTATTGGTGGTGGACTATGAATTTTTAACTCCTTGAGAATTCTTTTAATCCATAGAACTTCACATATCCCATGAGCCATAGATCTGAATTCAGCTTCAGCGCTGCTTCTTGCCACGACACTTTGCTTCTTGCTCCTCCAGGTTACTAAGTTCCCTCCTAGAAACGTGCAGTACCCTGAGGTTGATCTTCTATCTGTAACACTTCCAGCCCAAACTGCATCTGTAAATGCTTATACCTGTAAGTGCTCATTTTTCTTGAACAGTAGTCCTCTTCCGGGTGTTCCTCTCAGATACCTAAGGATCCGATAGACAGCCTCCAAGTGATGAGTATTTGGAGAATGCATAAACTGACTTACCATGCTAACAGCAAATGCTATATCAGGACGAGTGTGTAACAAGTAAATTAGTCTTCCCACTAGTCTCTGATATTATTTTTTATTGATATCATCTATTTTATTTGTCACTTGTAACATTTTATTTGGTTCAATCAGAGTTTCAGTTGTTTTGCACCCAAGCATTCCAGTTTCACTGAGTAAGTTGAGTACATACTTTCGCTGATTAATAAAGATCCCCTCCTTAGATCTGGGAAACTCAATACCAAGAAAGTATTTTACATCTCCCAGATTTTTAATCTCGAATTCCGTGGCCAATCTTTCTTTTAATTTCTCAATTTCCCTAGCATCATCTCCTGTAAGGATAATATCATCTACATAAACAATGAGTATAGCGAGTTTACCAGTTTCTGAATGTTTGTAGAACATAGTATGATTAGCTTGACTCTGAGTGTATCCATATGTTGTAATCACCTTTCCAAACGTCTCAAACCAGGCGCGAGGAGATTGTTTGAGCCCATACAAGGATTTCTTTAATCTGCACACTTTGTCTTCTCCAAACTTCTTCTCAAATCCTGGTGGAAGATCCATGAATACCTCTTCCTCTAATTCACCGTTTAGAAAAGCATTTTTGACGTCGAGCTGATGCAAGGGCCAATTACAGTTTGCTGCTATGGACAGTAAAATCCGAATAAAATTGATCTTGGCTACCGGAGCGAATGTCTCATGATAGTCAATTCCATGAGTTTGAGTGAATCCTTTCGCTACTAATCTTGCTTTATATCTTTCGATACTCTCATTAGCTTTGAATTTAATAGTGAAGACCCATTTACACCCAACAGTAGACTTCTTTCTTGGTAGAGTGACAATTTCCCAGGTCCCATTTTTCAAAAGAGCATCAATCTCTTCCTTTACTGCTATTCTCCAATTTAGATTACTAATAGCTTCCTGTATTGTTCTAGGTTCAGACAGATTAGAACTTTTTGACAAAAAAGTTTGATGTTTGTGTAGATTTTTTTGTAGGATAGGCATTTCAAAATGGGATATTTGGTAGTACAAGAACGTGTTCCTTTTCTAAAGGTTATAGGAAGATCCAGATTCATAATCTCTGAATCTTGAGCTTCTGTTGGTGAAAAAATAAGATCAGGATCAGAAATTACCTGTGTTTCTTGAGGACCATCATTCGGTTCTTCAGATTGGGAGGGAGCTAAAGATTCAGTTTGAACTTTTTTTCTTTTATGGAGCCTCTCCCCAGAATAAACAAGAGGTTCTGCTGTTGTATTATGCGATATTTCTCCCCCTGTATTAGACAAGATACTTCCAGGTGTCCCTTGACTAGGGTTCTCCTTATTTTTAACAACTATTTCAGGTTCTTTGTTTTCACAGACCTCAGGTGTACTTGATGTTGCAACAATTTTTGGTAATGGGTTATAAACTTGCCAAAAACCATCTTCTCCATCTATATTATACTCCCCCTGAAGTGAATTTTTGTGAAAGAAGGGAATTCTTTCCATGAAGGTCACATTCATACTAATGTAAATTTTTTTTTGACAGGATTAAGGCATTTGTAGCTTGTAACCTCTTTTGTTTGAGACATATCCAAGAAAAATGCATTTTTCAGATTTTAGATCCAATTTTGATCGGCAATTATTCGGAATATGAACGAAACATGTGTATCCAAAGACTTTTAAAGGAATATTTGAAGACATTCATAGACTTAAAAAATTGTTTTTCAGTTTATTTAGAGGAGTTGTATATTGTAAAACTCGAGGTGGCATTCAGTTTATTAAATATGATGATGTTAAAACAGCGTCCCCCCATAAATATTTTGGAACATTCATTGAAAACATGATAGCCCGAGCAACCTCAAGTAAATGTCTATTTTTTCTTTCAGCAATTCCATTTTGTTGTAGAGTGACACGACAAGTAGATTGATGAATTATGTCTTTGTTTATTAAGAACTCCCATAAACATTCATTAAAATATTCAGTTCCATTGTCAGATCTAAGAATGTATATTTTAGACTCCCCTAAACATTCATTAAAATATTCAGTTCCATTTTCAGATCTAAGAATGCATATTTTAGTTTCAAATTGAGTTTCAATCATGTTGTAAAAATCTTTAAAAAGTTTTTCAACTTCTGATTTTTTGCTTATAAGATAAACCCAACATATTCTGGTGTGATCGTCAATAAACGTCACAAATCCTCTTTTCCCAGATAATGTTTTGACTTTTGAATGTCCCCAAACATCACTATGGATCATGTAAAAAGGCTTTGAAGGAGAGTATGGTTTTGGAGAAAAATTTATGCGATGACTTTGTGCCAAATAACATGTTTCACATTGAAGTAAAACACAATTAACACCCTTCAACAAATTTGGAAATAAATGTTTTAAATAAGAAAAACCTGAATGGCCTAGTCTAAGATGCGATTCCATTATTTTCTCTAATGCAGGGTTCGACCTCATAATGCTGTAAGCTTCAACCTTATTTTTACCAAGAACAGTATCCTCAAAATAGTAAAGTCCTCCTATCTTTTTAGCTCTCCCAATCATCATCCCCGATTTCTAATCCTGAAAAACACAAGAGGATTCACTGAAAATTTTACGACAGTTAGAATCTTTTGAAAGTTTGCTGACGGATAGAAGATTGCATTTAAATTTTGGAACATGGAGTACAGATTTAAGACCTATACTCTTAGACAGGTTAATGTTTCCTTTTCCAGCAATGGAAGAGAAACTACCGACAGCAATACAAATTTTTTCATGGCCAAAACATGGGATGTATGAATGAAATATATAGTGTAAATTTGTCATATGATCAGAAGCTCCTGAATCAATAATCCAAGGTTTAGTTGTCTATCTGCATGTACCATTGAACAAGTTGGGGTACCAGTAGCCAAACTGGGGTTTAGCAGTTTCAGGAGTTGATCGATTTGCTCTTTGTTAAATGGGTTGGTTTGTTCGGCAACAACATTAACAGTAGGTGGATTGCTCTTGTTTCTTGGCTTTCAGTCTACAGGTTTACCGTGGAGATACAAGCAGGTCCTCACAAACACCAGCTTATATATAAGCGCATCCCTACTACAGACAAAAAGAAACGTTGCATTAAATCATCATGTAAACTGCCAAACTTTCACAAGAAGCTTATTCAGATTACCAGATCACAAACATTTTCCATTGCAAACACCCAAAGCGTAATTTCACAAATCATACAAAAAAAAGATAAGATGTCAATTCAACCTCAAATCAAACTAAAACCAGAAATTGAAGAGAAAATTTTATTTTTTCTTAATGATTCAATTCAAGGTGCATTTACATATAGGAGTCTCTCCTCCTTAGATAAGGAAACTAACTAAATAAATTCAAAGAAATTCCTATTACATTCCAAGACTAATTAAGCAAGATAAAAAATAAGGAAGGAGAATAATATCTGTAGAAAAGGAAAGACAATAAATATTGTAATTTGAATTTTGAATTTTGAATTTTGAATTTTGAATTTTGAATTTTGAATTTTGAATTTTGAATTTTGAATTTTGAATTTTGAATTTTGAATTTTGAATTTTGAATTTTGAATTAGATCCTTCAACAATTACAGCAGATGCTTTCTCCAACAAAAGATAGAAATTAAAAATCTATGGAGACAACTCACTGAAATAATGCAGAGTCCTTATATAAATCACTGAAATCAATACCCAATATTTCCTCTTGTGCCCTTGTGGTCACCTCTAACATCCATGTTGCTGGATTATAGCCATCTTTTATCTTGCTCACTCCATTAATTCCCTGATAAAGTAAAATCTTAGATTGTTTCACAGATTTTAGAAAAGGCAGATTAAACATGAAGCTTAAGGGGCTTACTTCCAAGTATTCAATTAGATGACAAGAATGATGACCCAATGGCCCTACATAAATTTCTTGGCCACCTCTCTTCATCAGAAATAGCTGTTCAATTTGAAAGACAAAATAAAAATAGAAATTATAAAGCAAAAGTTCATTTTGCTTTTAGAGGATTAAGGAGAAAAAGGTAGAACTAGGGTGATTTGTGTTAAAGTTCTTCAAAATGACTTGAAAAGAGTAGGTTTAACAATTCAAATAACACTCAATAGAAATAAACGAAAACACGGATCCATAAAATCAATCTCAAATATTTGGGATAAGACAACTAGTGATTATGATGTAATGAATGAGTTAATTAAATTCTTGAATCTCTACCTCATCAAAAGCTTCAAATATATCAATGCTAGGCTGATGAATTGTGCACACCACAGTTCTGCCAGTGTCTACAATATTCCTTACTGCTCTCATAACTATTGCTGCAGCTCTTGCATCAAGCCCAGAGGTAGGCTCATCCATGAATATGATTGAAGGATTAGAAACAAGCTCAACAGCAATTGTTAGCCTCTTTCGTTGTTCAGCTGACAAACCATTTACTCCTGGCAATCCTACCAGTACCTCCCTTACAGAAGCAAGTTCCACGAGCTCAATGACGTCTTCTATATACATCTATGGCCACAAAATGTTATCTTAGTTCATGCAAATAATGTTAAAGAAAGTTTACAACGAAATAAGGGATTTCATTCAACAAACCATTTTCTCAGAGTAATCTATCTCAACCGGCAATCTGAGCCAAGCAGAAAAGATCAGAGATTCATAAACTGTTATATGAGGGGAATGAATATCATTTTGTTCACAATATCCTAACATCTGAACAAATGTTTTTTGCTTTCTTGGGTACCCATTTATCAATATGCTCCCCTCTGTATATCCGTCAGTTTTCCTTCCAGCCAACAGATCCATCAATGTTGTCTTACCCGCGCCGCTTACACCCATAAGAGCTGTCAGCACACCTGGTCTAAAAGATCCACTTAGACCCCTTAGAAGTTCCAATCGGTCTTCCTGAACACCTTGTGCCTTTATGTCCTGTAAGCGTACATTTTTACTGGATTTGTTAGATAAATAAGCAAGTTATGCACCAAGCTACAGATTAAAAATACACTATAAGTAAATTACCTGTGGCATGTCTACTGAGTATCTTATATTATCAAATGTCATGGACACTGGTGCCAAAGGAAGGGCCCTTCCTTTCTTGTTCAGTTTGGACTCTGCGACTGCCTCTTCATTGTCAATTCCAGTCCTGTTTTCATTCTCTGTTCCAATCTTAATTTGGTAAGTTTTAACTGTTGAAATTCAAAATAAGGAGTAATACGGATTATTTCATTGATATGAACGGGGGTATAAATAACCCTTACAAGAATCCTATAATAAAAAAAATAATAAAAAGAAAATGATATGAAAGGAAAGATATATCGCATGATATCTCCAATAATTAATTCATATTAATTATTAGGAGATATATGAAATAACACAGAATAGAAAAATAAATAATTCTGAATCCAAAGAAATAAATATAAAATATAAAATAAAATATCTCCTTATATTATAGGAATAAATTATTTCTTATTATAATTCTTAACACTCCCCCTCAAGCTTTAAGTTTGGAATGTATGTTAATAATTTTTAACTTGTTGAGTAGTGAAGAAACATTGGTTGTTTAGATTATCGAATTTGCTAGATTCAGGCTTGACTGAATTTGTTGGATTCAGGCTTGGCTGAATTTTGCGTTTTGTCTGCCATATGTTTCGGCGTAGAAGAGAAATTTAGACTTGGCTGAATTTGTTGGATTCAGGCTTGACTGAATTTTGAGTTTTGCAGGGAAAGAAAGAGACAACCTACAGGAAAAATGACTCTTAGTTGACCGCGACTGTCGTTGGCTACAGAAAAAAAATATGTAAATCACACCTAGTAATTCTGCTAACAGAGAAAGCAACAGAAGAAACGGCGGTTGGAAATAGAGTCCCTCCTGCCGCTTGGGCCAGAGAAGAAAAAAATTGCAGGAGAAATGACTGGCCGGAAACGTAGCTCCCCCTGACGCTTGGGCAGGGAAGAAAAAAATATTGTAGGAGAAATGGTCGGCTGGAAGCGTAGCTCGCTCTGACGTTTTGGCAAGGAAGAAAAAAAAATATTGTGGGAGGAAGGGTTGGTGATGGATTTTGCCGGCATTGTTCGATCCATGAAAACAATACCTCCGACAAGATGATGATGAGGCGGGTGGCGGCATCACTGGTGTTGCCCTGGCTGGAGCCCCATTGTTGGTGCCGGCATAGGAGGATACAACACATGTATCAATCAGGAATAAAAGAAATCAGACAGAATAAAGAGTTTCCTGCTTCGCAATACTGCAAAGAGGGAAATATTATATTTACACAGATTCTTTTCTTTTAGCTAATTATTTAGATTATGATTATGTATTAATTAAGTTACTTAATTTAAAATATACTGAATATTATGTACCTAAAATAGATTGTACAAACTACTATTTATTGGAATGAAAGCAAAGGAAAAGACATTCAGCCTATTTGCTCAAAATATTCTCTTGGTACCAGAGTCTGAATTCTTGAAATTTTAGCTATTTTTACCTTTAGCCGGCATCTTTGACTGCTTCCTCACCGGAGCGCTCGTTCTTGTCTTTGAGTTCTGCGGCATCTTCGTCGGCTTTGTTTGAGTTCTACCGTTGCTTCAAGCCGATTAAATCCCTTCGATCGGACCTTTGGTGCTGAGTTTTACGACTGGTGCTGCGTCCGCATCTTTATCTTCCGGCATCTTCGGACATCTGCTTCAAGCCGATCGACTCCAATTACAAGAAATTCGTCGCTCGTTCGCTCCGATCTGTCGAAATCTCCTTCGATCCGCCTGCCGCGATCTCCTTCGTATCTGCCGTTCGTATCTGTCGTTCGCTCCTGCGATCCCTTCGTATTTGTCGTTCGCTCCTGTCGCGATCTGTTGCGATCCTCCTGTCGCGATCCGTCGCTCGTTCCTGCCATGTCGCGATCTGCCGTTCGCTCCCGTGTCGTTTGCTCCTTCCGTGCCGCGATCTGCCTTTGAATTTTATTTATCTTGGATATTTTGATCAAGATTAATATATTTAAAATGTCTTCTGAAATCTTAACTATCAGATTCACGGAAAAGAATTATACCGCATGAGAATTTCAGCTCAGAATGTTCTTGAAAGGAAAGGAGCTTTGGGGCCATATTGATGGATCTTCCCCAGCTCCTACTGAGACAAAAGATCTTGGTCAATGGGAAGCAAAGGATGCTCGAATTATATCTATTGAGGCCCATATGGTAAACAATTTATGATCCTTTAGCACAGCTAAAGAAATGTGAGAATATTTGAAGCGCGTTTATAATCAAGATAATTCTGCAAAACACTTCCAATTAGAACTTGACATGAATAATTATAGTCAAATTAATCTTTTAATTGAACAATATTATTCTAGTTTTTTATATTTATGGAGTGAATATACTGGTATTATCTATGCTAAAGTGTCAAAAGAAAACTTAGCTAGTCTTCAAGTTATTCATGAAGAAAGTCGTCGTGATCAGTTTTTAATGAAACTGAGACCTGAATTTGAGATTGCTCGAGCTGGGTTGTTGAACGGAGATCTGGTTCCGTGTTTGGATATTTGTTTTGGGCAATTATTGCGCGAAGAACAAAGATTGACGACACAAGCTACTATCAGTACAACAGGTGGATCATCAGAAATAATTAATGTGGCATATGATGCTAAGACCAAAGGAAGGGGCCAGTGCAGTCCTACAGCTACAAGAAATTTGATCATATTGCACGGAATTGTGAAAATAAGGTATGTAATTATTGTAAGCAAAAGGGACATACTCTTACAGAATGCCCAACACGACCCCAAAATCGCAAACCATAAGCACTTCATGCCATGGTATCCGACAATCCTGCCTCGACTTCTACTGTTGCTGACAATAATCAATCAACTGTCACACCCTATATGGTTCAACAGATGATTCTCTCTGCATTTTCTGCTCTCGGCCTTCAAGGGAAAGGTAAAACTATTTCTTCGATTACTTTTCCTTGGTTTGTTGATTCAGGGGCCACAAATCATATGACTAGCACTGCTGAGTTATTACATAACCAACGACCATACACTAGTACTCAACATATTCAGGTTGCTAATGAAAATAATATTCCAATTACGACAGTTGGATTTCAATTACGACACTTGGTGATATTAATTCATCATTCAAATATGTTTTGGTTTCTCCTAATTTATCTACTAACTTACTCTCTGTTGGTCAAATTGTGGATAATAACTGTAAAGTACATTTTTCTCGTGATGGTTGTATTGTGTAGGATCAGGTGTCGGGGAAGGTGATAGCGAAGGGGCTTAAAGTGGGTAGATTGTTTCCATTGCAATTTACTGTTCCGCAAAATATTTCATTAGAATCTTCAGTTGTTGAGAATAAGACAGACATACGGCATAAAAGACTAGGTCATCCAAATGATATAGTGTTGAAGCATTTACATAAAAGTGGTATTTTTTGTTTTACAAATAAGAATTTAGTAGTTGACTGCTCTGTTTGTAAACTTGGAAAAAACAAGACATTACATTTTCTTAGTTCAGACAGTCGTGCCAATAAATGTTTTGACATTATTCATAGTGATGTTTGGGGAATTACACCAGTTGTTTCACATGTTCAATATAGATATTTTGTGACATTTATTGATGATTACAGTCGATTTACTTGAATCTATTTCTTACGTGCCAAAACAGAAGTATTTACTGTATTCCAAACATTTTTAGCATATGTTGAAACTCAGTTCTCCACTCGCATTAAAACATTACGATCTGACAATGACGGTGAATACATGTCTCATGAGTTTCAAGCATTTCTCCAGAACAAAGAGATTGTTTCACAACGTTCATGTCCCTATTCACCGCAGCAAAATGGAGTTGCTGAACGAAAAAATTGACATCTATTAAATACCGTGCACACATTACTGATAGAATCTTCTGTTTTAGACTGAAGTTTTATCTACTACAGTTTATCTCATTAATCGCTTATCATCTCAACAATTGAAATATGAGTCTCTCTCCTATCGAGTTTTTGATAAACACCCTAATTATCATACGCTACACTTTCAGATGTGTTTGCTTTGTTCATCTACCTGCGTATGAACGTCATAAATTGGCAGCTCAGTCAATACGATGTGCCTTTATGGGGTACAATTTTAATCATAAAGTTTTCGTGTGTTATGATTCGATTAATAGTCGATGACATATTTCTCGAAATGTGATTTTCTTTGAACATGAATATTACTTTCAGCATCATGTGTCCACATCAGATACAATTATACTTCCACAATTTGATAATTCTTCTGTTGATAAAAGGTTCAAGCCAGACATAGTCTACATACGACGTCTGCCCCCTTCACCTTCAAACATCCCCGACCCTGATCCAGAAATTGCTCCAATACGTATTCGACGATCAACCCGACATATCCGTCCTCCAGATAGATATGAGTATTCTGCAATTTTAACTAATTCTACTGTTCCTACCTCTTACTTTCAAGCTACTAAACAGACTTGCTGGGTCAAAGCCATGAAAGAGGAATTTCAGGCACTTCAAGATAATCACACTTGGGATATTGTTTCATGTCCTACAGGTGTTAAACCCATTGGATGTAAATGAGTTTATTCTCTTAAACTTCGATCTGATGACTCTCTTGACAGACATAAGACAAGATTGGTAGCTCTTAGCAATCGACAGGAATACGGGATTAATTATGACGAAACATTTGCACCTGTGGCTAAGATGACAACTGTCCGATTGATGTTATCTATTGCTGCATCTAAAGGCTGGTTCTTAAAGCAGATGGATGTTAAAAATGCATTCTTACATGGGGATCTCAAAGAAGACGTCTATATGACTCCTCCTCCAGGCTTATTTTCTACACCTTCACATGATGATTGTAAGCTCAAAAGGTCCCTATACGGTTTGAAACAGGCTCCACGGGTCTGGTTTGAAAAGTTTTGCAATACCCTTCTTAGCTTCTCTTTTATTCAAAGTCAGTATGATTCATCATTATTTCCTTACAAGATTGACAAGGGAATTGTTTTGTTATTAGTATATGTTGATGATATTGTCATCACAGGATCTGATAATCAATTGATGTCTCAACTATAGAAACGTCTTCAGGGTTCTTTTCATATGAAAGATTTAGGGTCATTAACTTATTTCTTAGGACTCGAGGTTCAATCTTCTGCCGCTGGTATTTTTCTTCATCAACACAACTATACAAAGGGACTCATTGCTTTGGCTGATCTTCAAGATGGTCGCTCCACGGATACCCCTTTGGAAGTAAATGTCAAATATCAACAGAATGATGATGACTTTCTATCTGAACCATCTCTATATAGACAACTAGTTGGCAGTCTCAATTATCTGACTATTACGCGTCCTGATATTTCATTTGCTGTACAACAAGTTAGTCAATTTATGCAAGCACCTACACATCTTCATTTAGCTGCAGTTCGACGTATTATTCGATATTTGAAAGGTACTTCTTATCGTGGTTTGTTCTTTTCTGCAAAGTCTCCTATCACCTTAACAATCTATAGTGATGTTGATTGGGCTGGTTGTTCTGATACACGCCGCTCTATTACTGGATGGTGCATGTTTCTCGGCAACTCTTTAATGTCTTGGAAGAGTAAGAAACAAGATAGAGTATCTAAGTCATCTACTGAATCAGAATATCGCGCTATGCCCTTTGCTTGTTCTGAAATCATTTGATTTTGTGGCATGCTGGCTGAGCTTGATTTTCCTCAGCTTGAGTCTACTTCTCTTCATGCAGATAATACTAGTGCTATTCAGATTGTTGCTAATCCCGTTTTTCATGAACACACGAAACACATTGAAGTGGACTGTCATTCCATTCGAGAAGCCTATGAGGAGGGTGCTATATCTCTTGAAGTGAACTGTCATTCCATTCGAGAAGCCTATGAGGAGGGTCGGCGATGGATTTTGCCGGCATTGTTCGATCCCCGACAGCAATACCTCCGACAAGATGATGATGAGGCGGGTGGCGGCATCACTGATGTCGCTCTGGCTGGAGCCCCATCGTTGGTGCCGGCATAGGAGGATACAACACATGAAGTTTTTGGATGGTTTCTGGTGATGTCTGACCAAACTCCAAAGCATATTTGCTTCATGGTTTTTTGGGAGCCGTGTACAAAAGTGAAGTAAGATCCCCAAGTAAGATCCCCTAAGATCCCCCGACTTTCTGAAAGACCTCGGAGAAGGAGAATCCTCCAAAACATCAGCCCGTACCTTTCTAGGCGATGACGGTGGCAACAAGCTTCTAGTTGGATCCGAAATGTTAGGAGTGCGATGCAGATGGTTCATCTCCATCATCGTCTGCGGTATGCTGACTGGAGGATTCTCTGATCGCAATCTAGCCTACAAAACATTAGCCGCGTTGGTAGGAGGAGATGGAGTAGGAGACGCCGAGGACGAAGGCGAGAGCCGATACTCCTCAAAACAGAAGCTACCCTTCCTATGACCAGATATGTATCCATTGAAATTCTTCGTGGAACACGTCGTGGAACACGATTAATGGGTGAAATTGATAACTTGGGTGAAAAGCTACGGTGCGGATGGGGGGCTAACATAACCCTTGTGAGTGCAACGACTCGATCTATGTGGTTCATCATATCGAAAATTGTGGAAATTGCTATAGTAAGTTCGTCGTGCAAAATTCAAATTTTCACACGACGGTTTCTGGCATATCCAATCAACTTCCCTTGGTGACAAATTTGGATCATTTATGTGAACGAACTCTCCTCCATACGAGGACATTATATGTGTGGTTGAATCGATCCCTCTCGTGTATGGTCTGCCGCCCCTCCAAAAGGTAGGGGGTAAGAAGATGCGAAACCTGCCACCTCCTCCTCTCCCTCGCATTCCACGACCTAAACGTGGTCCGCGAGGGTGCCTAAAATCTGGTTCAAAATAACCATCATCCACCCTTGGCCGGTGCGGCGGTGAAATAGAATCTGGACGTTGTATGTGCCCTGGATCATTCTGAAACATTTGAGACTGTGGAAGGAATGCCAGAGAGGACCCGCACCGTCGAAGACCAATCGCAAAATCACGACACTGTAGACCAGGTTGGGGCGCACGGTGGCGGAGTCCGTTAGGGGACCTCCGGCGATGCAGCTGCGAGTAGCCCCCACGACGTCGGCTGGAAGACGGTGAATCACGGGGATGAACATCTTGCGGAGAACCGCGATGACGATCATCGGTGTCATATCCGATGTCAATATCGCTCCCACCGCCATTGTTGGCTGGAGGCTTGACGACCATGCTGCTGAGGTTGACGCCGATTCGTGGACCCGGAGACAGCGATAGGGATAGTGCCTCTGGTTCAGACTCCGAGGCAGCATCAAGATCAAACTCACGGGAGCGCATCTTTGTGATTCTTTCCATGGATTCTGTAACCTAATGAGGCGGCGGGGAATTAGGGATTTGGAGAAGAAAAAAAAATCATCGTTTCAAATATCAAAATGAGTGTCCCTCCCTGGGAGTCCGACAATTCTCAAAGGAGGACCGATGGCTAGGATACGAAACATTGCTCTGATACAATGTTGAAATTCAGAATAATGTGGAATACATATTATTTCATTGATATGAACGAGGGTATAAATAACCCTTACAAAAATCCTATAATAGGAAAATAGGAAAAATAATAAATAATAAAAAGAAAATTATATGAAATGAAAGATATATCACTTGATATCTCCAATAATTAATTCATATTAATTATTAGGAGATATATGAAATAACACAAAATGGAAAAATAAATAATTCTGAATTCAAGAAAATAAATATAAAATAGGAAAGGAAATATCTCTTTATATTAAAGAAATAATTTATTCCTCATAACTTCTTATAAGAATAAACTATTTCCTATTATAATTCTTAACATTAACAAAAAAGTGATAACTATCATCAAAAGATAGAAATCATCAAATCTTTAGCATTACGTTTACTTCTAGATCCGGAGAAGCATTCAGAGCTCTCTGCTACTGATGATATTTCAGTTCGCTCTCCTGTAATCTTTGTTTCTTTCTCCTTCAATGCCTCCTCGGAGATGGTTGGCTGGGATCTTCGAAATGCTGCAAAGATATGAAAGAATGGTCCATCTAATTTAATCCATTAAATGTAAGACTGTATGAAGATTTTTATGTAAGTACTTTGTTGGATAAGTACTTACGTTCCAGAAAGGTAAGAGCCAAAGTGAAAAGAATATTATATAGAATTGTCCATCCAATCAAAGCTCCAAAGCCTATCCAATACCATTTTGCTTCAGTAAACAGTCCCCGAGACTTCAAGCTGGCCAATCCCAGTGGTTCTGTCGATCCAGAAAGAGTCTGCAACACAATTATTAACAAGCGGGTAAATATGTTGTGATCAAGATATGGGATAGGTAATTATATATTAAACTTAAATTATTAGGCAGCAGTTTTCTTTATTAACAAAACACCAGCAAAGACTGCCTCCATTTCTTAAACACTCAAAGCATATTCAACGCTCTTTATGGAATTCTGCATGCTTTACAAATAAAATATTTTCTCTCTTTAAATTTAATCGCGTTTAACTACAAAAAACTCTTATCATTTTATTGTAATTCAAGGCATAATTATTACTTGATTTGCTTTGATATCCAGCTGAATAAAAACAAAATATAGTTGTTAATGAACTTGAGGTTATTCATGTTCAACGTATCAGTTAACCAAATGACTCTCCAAACTCATTCATAATTGATTCACGTACATCTTGTGGAGAGCAAATAAAATGTTGTATTGCAGTATGACAATTCTTACGTGTTTCCAGCTTTTCCCAAGGAACTCATTTGTTGCAAGAGCATTGTTGGCGTACATTAAAGGTGAGATCCAGTAGCTCCATATCCACCATTTCTTCATGTCATCTATTAAAGTGGCAAAACATCAAGAGGGGGAGAACATCAACTTCACATATTACGGGCATTTACATACATACCACACAGTTCCTATACATTTACAAATCTCTAAACCTTTTACATTAATACCATCCAAATCATTCATATCACATAAAAAGTACCACCATTTTAACTTTTAAAAGGTGAAATACATCCTTTCATGCATAAAGTGATATGTATGTAAAAGACGTATAGGTGTTAGATATGTAAATACATTGGAATTGAGTGGCATGTACGTGAATCTTCCTTGATAGTATTGGTCTGTTACAGGACCAATGGCAGGCTTAAGCTAGATGATCTAACTGAGAGTTCGAAGTCATAGGAATGTACCATGTGATAGAATGAATCCAGCTGACGCGAACATGACGACAAGTGCAAATAACCCAAAAGTATTTGCAACAATCATATCTCTGCCCAAAGCAGCAATTAAACGAAACAGTCCAGATGCTGCCTGATGGAGTGCTAGTAACAGCAAATACTGTTTAAAAAACCTGCAATTTACTATAATTAGCACAGTTGTCTTCAAAGGAAGACTTAACACATAATTCTAATGTATTTATGTAATATTTTCATTATGTGGGCTGGGGTGCAGCGGGCAACGTCCCGCAGTACAGTATAAGAATAATTTTATAATTATATATTATATTGTATTTTTTTCTGGAATTTAAAGAAAATCCTCACTCTGCTCCGGAGAACGAGGCATCTTTGTAAAAACTTGTTGAGAAAATTAGGGCGAAGAAGAACAGTAATCGACACAAATCCAGAAGAACACAGAGATTTAACGAGGTTCGGCAAAGATGCCTACGTCCTCGGGAGCAGAGCGGCGAGTTCCTTTCAATAATCAGAAAAAAGGTTACAGAATAGAGGATACCTCCTGGGGTTACTAACAGGCCTATTTATAACCCCAGGAGTAAACCTAGGCACAATATGTAATTACAACATTACCCCTGTACCAAACCGCG
>NW_018164852.1:1142715-1154066 GCF_001263595.1 Phalaenopsis equestris
CCTCTTGGGGTTACTAACAGGCCTATTTATAACCCCAGGAGTAAACCTTAGGCACAATATGTAATTACAACATTACCCCTGTACCAAACCGCGGGGCTTTGCCCCCGCACCCCAACCCACGTAACTTCCCAATTTAGACAGATTCTTCCGCTCCGCTCTGCTCCGCTTCGATCCAGCGTCTGTCCCGATATGGTATATGAGCCATACCATAACAAAACTCTTTAAATTTTTGTGTGATCTTTTGGATTTGCGTCGATTCTTGATTTTCTTTGCAGAGAAAATGTTTGGAAGATTTGGGGGCTAAGGTTTCGACGATTCGGAGCGAATTCGGGTCCTTCTGAAAGGTTCGCGAGTTCGCGGTAGTTCGGATTCACCGCAGAGGACTTCGGCGGGACGAGGATTTCGGCGTAGAGGAGGATTCGACGATTTGGCTTCGGGGAAGTTCGGCGAGGGCTTCGTTTTCAGAATCGCGGCTTTCAGCGAAGGAGGCTCGCGTGTTACCGCGAACAGGCTCGAAGATCTGCGAACAAAGGTTTCGGCACAGTTTCGCAGAGGAGTTACAGAAGTTCGCAGGCCAAGGAACGGGCGGAGCGGAGGATCGTTATACAGGAGTTCGCTCAGAGAAGCATCGCGAAGGAATTGGAAGAGAATGTTCCGATTCCGCTAGAAGGAATTTCCTCGACTAGAGGAGGCTGCGGAGGTGAAACAAAGGAAAAGGAAATTTTACTGAAATTATTTTTTAGGAAACTTAATTAAAAGAATTATTTAATTAAGGAAAATTTAATTAAGAAAATTTAATGAAAGGAATATTTTAATTATTTTTCGAAAAGATTCTATTTTGAACGAACTTAATTAAAGAGAAATAGTAATTTCTCGCTTCAGCAATTTTGAAATTTAGCAAAGGAAATTGCAGAAGAGTTTGTTGCAGGTTTCGGTGAGCAATTTTCGGTGCAAAAGTTGAGGCGGTGAAGTTTGATGGAACTAATAATTTCAGATTATGGCAAACAAGTGTTAAATATTTGTTGGTGCGATAAGAGATTTTGAAGGCTTTGCGGGCAACGAAACCAGATGCGATGGAGGATGAATATTGGGAAGAATTACAACAACAAACGACAGCAACCATACGTTTATGCCTAGCAGATGAGGCTATGTATCACATGATGAATCTGAAATCTCCAAGGAAGGTATAGAAGAAATTGGAAACTCAGTTGTCTAAATCTCTGACGAATAAATTGTATTTGAAGCAAAAGTTGTATGGGCTGAAGATACAAGAAGGCTCTGATTTGACACAGTATGTGAATGACTTCAATTAAATAATTACAGATTTATCACGGCTTGATGTGAGTATTGATGATGAAGACCGAACAATGATTTTGTTGTGTTTATTACCTTCTTCGTATGAACACCCGGTGACTGCTGTTACATGTTAGAAAGAAACTATCAATGTTGATGAGATTACTGCAGCATTGTTGACTTGCAACCAGCGGAAACAAAATGCAGGAGAAAACTCTCGTCAACAATTTATATGTTAAGGGTAATCATGATCGTGGAAGGAAGAAAGAGAAAGAGAGTTCTGGAAGGCGAAATTCCAGATCTAAATCCAAAGGCAAAAAGACGATTCATTACTATAAGTGCAAGGAGTCAGGTCATAAGAAAAAAGATTGGCAAAAGCTCAAGAAGCAGATTAAGGAGAAACGGATGTATCACTGAAGTCTGTAAATATTATGCAGAATGACAATTTAGATTGCAGTAATGGTGATATGCTTTCAGTTTCATCAACTCAATTCATGAATGCATGGATTCTTGATTTAGGATGCTCTTATCACATAACACCTAACAGAGAGTGGTTTACTTCATATATGTTAATTAATTCTGGCTTAGTCTATTTAGGTAATGATAGATGTTGCAATATTATTGATATTGGTGAAGTCATAATTCAGATGTATGATGACATTCAGATGTATGATGACACTATTGATATTGGTGAAGTCATAATTCAGATGTATGATGACACTGTTAGAACATTATGTAATGTCAGACATATTCCAGATATGAAGAAGAATTTGATTTCCACGGGCAATTTACATAGAAATGATTTTATTTCTAAGACGGATGAAGATAAAGAAACTATCAGAATTATTAAGGATTCATTGATTGTGATGAAAAGAAAGTTAACTGCAGGTAATATCTACAAACTGTTGGGGAGTACAGTTGTAGGTGAAGTCCATTCTGTGAAGTCAGATGATGATAATACAAAGTTATGCATATGCGTGTAGGTCATCTAAGTGAACGTGAGATAGTAGAATTGCATAGAAGAAACCTGTTGCATGGTGTTAAAAGCTGCAAGCTCGATCTTTGTAAGTTCTGTGTTCTTGGAAAATAAACTAAAGTCAGTTTTATGACTGAAAAACACAAAACTGAAGGAATTCTTGATTATGTGCATTCTGATGTATGGGGCCCTCCCAGGGAATCGTCATTGGGAGGATCTCTGTATTTTGTTAGATTTATTGACGATTTCTTTCTCCAATTATTGACGATTTCTCCAAGAAAGTTTGGGTATATTTCTTGAAGCAGAAATCTGAAGTCTTCTCTAAATTCAAACCGTGGAAAGCTGAGGTTGAGAACCAAACTGACAGAAAGATCAAGTATTTGAGATCTGATAAGGGCACAGAGTACACATATTCGCAGTTTCAAAAATTTTTGTGAGGAGCATGAGATTCAGAGGCATTTTTCAATGCGCAAGACACCATAGCAGAATGGTGTGGCAGAAAGAATGAACAAGTCCTTAACTGAAAGAACAAGATGTTTGAGACTAAATGCATGACTTCCTAAGAGTTTCTGGGTAGAGTCTATGAATATGACATGTTATCTCATCAAAAGATCAACTCGGGCATCGTTAGGTGGCATGAATGCAGAAGAAGTATGGACAGGGAATCTAGTTAATTTCGATCATTTACAAATTTTTGGTTGTCCTGCTTATGTACGTGTACCTGGAGATGAAAGATCAAAATTTGATTCAAAATCCAAGAAAGACATCTTTCTGGGCTACAAGAAAGGTGTGAATTTCTGGGCTAAGAAAGACATCTTTCTGGGCTACAAGAAAGGTGTGAAAGGATACAAATTTTGGGATCTAATTGCAAAGAAGATGGTGATCAGCAGAAATACAGTTTTTGATGTACAATCTATGTTGCAACAGAATCAAGACAAGGTGCAAGGGAACAATAATAGTTCAGATGTAGTACAAATGAATTTAGAACAACATTCAGAAACAACTGAGAGAGTTGAATGTTCAAATCTAACACCTGGTAATTACAATCCAGATGATCCACATAATTATAATCTAGCCAGAGATAAGCAGAGATGCACCAATATAAGACCTCCTAGCAGATTGAGTTATGAAAACATGGTCTCTTGTGCACTTCTCATCAACATCGATGATCCAACCACTTTTCAAGTAGTTATCACTAGCTAAGAGAAAGAGAAATGGATGAGTGCAATGGTTATGGGGATGGAGTCTTTGTAGAAAAATCGCACATGGAAACTAGTTCAGCTTTTTGGGGGAACGAAGTCAATTGGGTGCAAGTGGGTGTACAAAACGAAACCAATAGTATCAGAAAAAGAAGGGAAAAATTTCAAGGCTTGACTGGTAGCAAAGAGATTCTCACAGCAGAAGGGGATAGATTATGATGAAATCTTTTCTCCTGTGATTATACATTTTTCAATCAGAACAGTGCTTGCATTAGTAGCTATTTGGGATTTGTATTTGGAGAAGATGGATGTTAAAATTGCTTTCTTGCATGGTGATTTGAAGGAACAGATTTACATAGAACGGCCAAAAGGGTTCACTCAACCAGGACAAGAGCATCTTGTTTGCAAATTAAGGAAATCTTTGTGTGGGTTGAAACAATATCCAAAACAATGGTACAAGTGGTTTGACTCCTACATGATTCAGATTGGCTACAAGCAATGTAAGTATGATTGTTGTATTTATGTGAAGAGCTTTGATGATCGTTCTATTATTTTTCTATTATTGTACGTTGACGATTTACTGATTGCTGCAAAAAAAATATGAATGATGTCCGTGGTTTGAAAGCTTTATTGAGCGAGGAATTTGACATGAAATACTTGGGTCATACGAAGAAGATTCTTAGAATGGAGATTCATCGAGATAGGGGCTCAAGAAGATTATGTTTATCTCAACGAGGCTATGTTGAGAAATTGTTGGACATGTTTGAGATGAGCAAGACAAATCCTGTGAGCACTCAATTGACAAATCATTTTAAGCTTTCTTTAGAACAGTGTCCTAAGACAGATATATAAATCGAACACATGACAATAGTTTCATATGTCATTGCAGTTGGCTGCTTGATATATGCTATGATATGTACTCGTCCTGATTTGGCTCATGCTGTTAGTAAAGTCTGCAAATACATGTCTAAACTACGAAGGCGACATTGGGAAATAATCAAATGGATTTTCAGGTATCTGAAGAGTACTGTAGGATATGAAATTATTTTTGACAGTCAGCAAAATGATCCTTCAGTTGTGGGGTACGCTGATTCAGACTATGCAGGTGATCTGAATGGCAGAGGTCTACAACTGGGTATGTGTTTACTCTTGGTGGCTTATATGTTGGAAATCAACAATTCAGTCTATTGTGACATTATCTACAATTGAAGCTGAGTACATGGCAGTAGCTGAAGCTGCAAAAGAAGCCTCATGACTTGTTGGGCTAGTAAAGGAATTCAGAGTTGAGCAAGGTGGAGTTCAGTTGCATTGTGAAAGTCAGAGTGCTATTTATCTGGCTAAGAACCAGGTGTAACATGCAAGAACCAAACATATCGATGTCAGGTATCACAACATCAGAGAATTGATTGCTTCTGGTGAGATACTACTGTAGAAGGTTCATACTGATGAAAATGCAGCTGATATGTTGACCAAGATAATTACTATCAACAAGTTCTTGCATTGCTTCGACTTGTTGAATGTTTGCAGTTGCTGGAGAAGCATGATCACCCAACTCACTTAAGTATGTAAGAAACTCCATGATGTACTCCTAAGGGGCTGGAAATTTGTCAAGGTGGAGATTTGTTAGATATGGCTCATATACCATATAAGGGACAAATGCTAGAGCGGAACGGAAGAATCTGTCCAAATCGAGCGAGTTTCGTTATGTGCATTGGGGGTGCAGGGGCAACACCCCGCGATATGGTACAGCGGTAATTTTGTAATTACATATTGTACTTCAGAGTTTACTTCAGGGCTATATATATGCTTGTTTGTAATCCTGAGAAGTATCTCATATTCTGTACTCTTTTCTGGAATTGAAAGAAAGCCGCCATTCTGCTCCCGATGACGTAGATATCTTTGCCTAACCTGCGTTCTTCTGGATTTGTGTCGATTCTTGTTTTTCTTCGTCTTAATTTCTGAACATAAACTTTCATATTTGCATACATACAACTTAACTCTCTAACATCACATAAAGAATACAATTGTCATTATCATTTTAAAAGTGAAAGACACCTTTCATGCATAGGTTTATGACACCAAAGTGTAATAAGTGTAAATATCAAACTTTAGGTGTTAGATATGTAAATACATAAGAATTGCGTGTTATGTATGTAAATTTCCCAAGTTTAAATAATTAAAATGATTTCTTACCTTCCAACATTAGCATCATAACCTATAACATAATAGGTGACAAACACCCAACCACCAACTTCAACCAAAGTTATAGGAAGCTTGAGTATCCACGATGGTAATGCATATGCCCATGCAGGATAAAAGAAGGAATCTCTTTGTTTATAAAATAATTGGAGCTTCCAAATGGTCAATGAAACCTCTGAGAATCCATTAAACATGATCACAGTTGTACAAAAGAAAATTGAACCCAAATAAATTTCTCCATCCACGACTGAATCACGATGCCTTTTTAAAGAGTGTCATTGCAACTAATGCTAGTAAAATCAGCTGTGGAGAGTAATAGAAGATCTTAAAATGTTAGAAGCATCTATTATGCGAATCAAATTGTTAAGAAGGCCAGAGATAATTATCACTTACCTGAAATACTCTAAAAGCATATGTGAACCAGTTTCGCTTCATCAGCAATAGTTCTCTAGAGATGCAAGCTTTTAGTATTTCTATCTTCCTTACCCCATATTTCGAAGTCGTCAAGGCGGCAGGATGTGCTTTGCTCGCATCGAATGGGGCGGCAAGTTCCTGGTCTAATCTTTCGCCGACGTGAAATGATTTGAAGGCTTCTGAGAATTCTCTTGCAGTAACAAATCTGTAAGGCTCTTCATGCCGTGCCCAATATTGTTGTTGATCTTTCCTGGATGTAACCTGCAAGCCATTATGTCAATCGGTATCAGCTTATTGAAACAGAAATTGATTTGTGGTCAAATTTCTAGTTCTGAACCAACTTCCTGCAGGAAATCAGCGACTCCTTTTCTCGCCGGGCATTTGAAACCCATTGACTCAAAGAACTCTTGGACATGCTCACGAGGACCGTGATACAGGATTTGAGCATCAGAGAGAAGAATTATATCATCGAAGAGATCGAATGTTTCAGGCGCTGGTTGGAGAAGAGAGATGACGGCCGTGGCATCAAGTATATGTATGTACTGTCTCAACGAGTTTACAATCTGGTAAGTTGTTGAGCTGTCAAGTCCGGTGGATATATCATCCATGAACAAAGCTTTTGCTGGTCCAACAATCATCTCCCCTGTCATAGATTGGTGATCAGGTTGGGTCATTCAAAGTGAAAGAAGTTGGCAGGTTTCATAGAAGGAGGAACATGTTTTAGCTGATAAGTTATTTGTTAAAGAATTTCATAATTAATATTTGGGGAATTTACATACATTACATCCAATTCTTATGCATTTATTTATCTCACACCCAAATTTTAATTTTTACATCAAAACTTTCATATTTACGAAGAACACTCAGATCTTTAATATCACATAAAAAATAATACTATTACTATTTTTTTAAAAGTGAAGTACATATTTTAATGATAAATTTAAAAGCACCAAAATGCTATGTGTGTAAATATAGATGTTTTGGTGTGAGGTACGTAAATAGATAAGAATTGTGCGCTACCTATGTTAGTTTTCCCAATTTTTATCACATCTAAACTATCACTATTATTGAATTATTTGTTACGAAGTTAAATATAACTTTTTCAGGGATAAGTACAATGACAGAGATGAAAAATTAAAATTTAGGTGTTAGATATGAAACTACATAAAAAATTATGTGGTATATATGCTAATCTTTTTCGTCCATACTTGTAAATATGAAAGTTTAGAGCTGAAATATGTAAATACATATGAGCATTAGTGCTAGAATTGGGGCTGTGTATATAAATATCCTTTTTTTTTTTCCTTTTCTTACCTGTTGTAACTCTTTTCTTCTGTCCTCCAGAAATGCCTCTCATCATGTCATCTCCAACCATTGTGTCAGCACAGATGTCTAGCCCTAAAATCTGTTGCGAAACACCACCATATTGAATTCTTAAATTTTTTTTTTAAGGAATAAATAGATAGGTTAGATGAGATAAGTTGTGTTCATGTAATATAATGTTACCTTCAGTACATAATCAACTACTATGCTCGTCTCTTGTCCTTCCATTGAACTTGCCTGTACGTAAGTGAAGCTAGTTTACTTAGTTCACCATTTGTATATTAGTTATTAGCTTAATTATGCTATAGTTCTACGCGTATTGCATGCAGATAATAAGCTTGGGAAAAAGAGCACCCCCTGACCTTCATGAATACATCAACATCAGGGTCTGGCTTTATATTTGCCGATTTCTCTCTTCTAGCAATCTCTGCCAACATATCTGCTTGCCAGCACATAATGGATCAGTTGACAATATTCATGCATCCTCTTGTTTATATTATAATTTACAAACCTAGCACATTCATTCAATTTTCAAATCTCTGCCCCACTAATATTTTTTTTATTTTCTTATCAAATTTTCGAGGGTTTGATGGTGGCATGTGTAAATGCATCATTCGATAATTTAAAAATTATATCTTGATGTTAGTTTTGCAAATAGCAATGTTTCCAGTGATGTGTATGGAATTATTCCTTGAATAAATATCAAATCCCACATGATGTGATATGCTTGATCAAGCTTACCATAACGAGTTCCAACTCCCTGACACCTTGCAGAGAATGATAGAGTCTCTCGAACAGTCATCTCTCCAATATGAAGATCATGCTGGCTGATATAAGCAGCATTTCTTTGAGGCACAAACTCATCTATTCCTACACCATTGTAAGACACTTTTCCCGAAACCTTCACATCTGAGTTTAATTGTCCAGCAAGAGCCAACAGTAAAGTTGTCTTTCCTGAACCATTAGGTCCTAAGAGTAGAGTCATCCTGCACTTTACGGCATGTAGAACATTAAGAGAGAGAACTAAGTTGTTTATCAGCTATGTTCGCTACTGTTGTAATGAAACTGCTCATCTACCTTCCAGGCCTGATGAGCCCGCTGACATTATGAAGCAACGTTAAAGGTTTCTTCTTGCTTGGTAGAATGTGAAGCCTGTTGGCAAAGGTCTTTATCAACCAAAGAAGACAAGCAGGTCAGGCCCCATCGTTTTCATTCATTAAATAGTTTAGTGAAGGCTGTACAAATATCCCTCACATTATTAATTTTGTTACACAAGATAGGTGTAAAAGAGCACAGCTTGAGCTAGCCTAGGCTCGGCTCGAGTTCGGCTCGTTAAAAAATAATATTATTCGTGTTCGGCTCGTTAAGAAATAATATTGTTCGTGTTCGACTCTTTAATATATCAGCACAAAAAAATTGTACGTGTTCGACACGTTTGCTTAGCTAGCCAAAACGAATAAGTAGAACACGAGGTGTTCACAAACAACAAATCATTTTGACATTCCTATAATGCAGCGAGCCGATGTTAAAGGTAGGGGCTTTATTTATATTTTATTCCTTTTTTTAATTAATAATTTTAATTGATTATAAATATTTATAGTCTATAACAAATTAAATAATTTAAAATATATATATATATATATAATTTACTTATTGATGAGTTAGAATGAGTAGAAACACGAAAGAAATGAAATTTTAATTATATTTGACTCATTTATATATCATAAAAAAAGAAGAAGAATTATCTCTATCCGACTCATTTATTCAATTAACGAATTGAACATAAATATGATATATTAATTAGAAGTACTTTGAACTTTATGAATACCTCTAGCACGTTTTTCACAGAATTGGGCAGCGTAGGCAAACCTCTTTCGCCCGCATATACTTCCGCCTTAACACTCAGGTTCTCGTACCGTACTTCGATGGTCGGCAAATCAATCCCAACACTAACAAAATTGAAATCGAGAATTTGAAACCTTGAAACACATGAAGGGAAAGACAATTAAGTCATTTGAAAAATCTTAATCTTTTTTCCTCTCCATCTTACCTATCAATCCTGTTGCGGAGCTTCAGCAAAAACTTGTCATTATCATCTTCCGCAACTCGCACCAGCCTCTCCAACAACTCCTTCCTCTCCTGGAACCCAAGGGTCTCTATATCAATCTCCTTCCTCCCGCCTTCGTCCATGTTCCATATGCCTTTTCTCAATCTATTATAAGTCGGCAATTTCTGGAGGGCCGCCCATGTCAGATCCTCCTCCTCTTCTTCCCTCTTCACTGACCTCGAGAAAATGTCATCTGCACTCCACATAGAAGAGCTATTGGATTTGCAGCTCTGGGCACGGAGAAAAGCCCCGGCAGCCATTGAAACTGTTCAAGGAACACTACCTGTCCTCTTGTGTATCTTCAATGCCACTGAAAAGAAATAACGAAAATTTTGTAAAAATAGGAGTTTTGAGTGTGAGATGGATAAATGCAAAGGAATTGGGTGCGGTGTGTATGTAAATTCCCAATAACGAAAACTACATACACAGATATGGAGGCAATGAGAATGTCCACTATCTCCTGTCAATCATAAGAGGAATGAGGATGATGGAGATTGGAAATTTGCTTGGGAGGCAGGTGGCTTAAGTAGGCTCGAAGTTTGGCGGAAGATTTTAGTTTGGAGGCAAACTCAATTAGTTCAAAATTATGGAAAGAATATTAGGGCAAGATTATTGGAGACTTCCACGTTCTACGATAAGCTTCTTGATATCTTGCATTTAAGCATGTTTGGTTCAAATCTATTTATGGGACATATTATAACCTTCAAAATAAATATGCTACAAGCCCACATGCAAGAGAGAGATGTATAACTAAAGAGAGAAATGCATTTTTTTTTCTTATTTTTTTATTTTATTTATATATTTATAATTAAAATATATTTGATTGAGTTAATTGTTTTTAGAAACATTTAAAATTGATGCGTGTTAGAAATTTCACGATGGTAGAGTAGTAGATTATCGCCTTAGTGTTGCACGAACACACACGAATGAAAGAAAAATAATCAGTAGAGACATCAGAAGTTTTTACTTGGAAAACTCGTAAAGGGAAAAACCACGGGATATGACCCAGTTGAATAAATTCATTATAAACTAGAGATTACTAGTAGAGTCTCTCATCTCATAGGTGAGAAAGGGTTACACTCTTCATAGCTACAATGTTGGTGCGCGTATGAACTTGTTATAAGAAGTAGGCGGCGGCTGATGGTGATCGACAACCGATATTGATCGGTGAAAGCATGTGAGTGATGATCAGCGATGGTTAGTGGCGAGGTAATGCTGAACTTTTAACTCTTCTCTAAGATTCAAGCGATTTCTCCTGCTTCATGCTCTCTCCTCCCCTTCAGGAGAGGGATGAAACTCTATTTATAGAATACCGTTGCAATTAATGAAATGATATAAACCACACTAATCAGAAAGTCCGAAGAGATTTTTTTATCATATGAAATTTGATGGATATTTGAGAGCCTTAATAATGTTAGAATTGAGCGATCTTGGACTCATTGGATTTGTCTTGTTGAGACGCTCGATTCAACCATAACCTCACCAAATTCAACATTTGTTTTGACTTTCCAAATATGTCTAAAATACTTCTAAAAGTAGTTTATTGGCTTAACCGGGGCTTGATTTTTTTAGATTGAACCAATTTTGGTATCATTGAGTCTGTCTCATCGAGCCAGTCAGTTTATCTGTAATTTTGTTGAAATTGGAGCTCTTGATAACTATTAATTGAATGTTAAACATTTCTTTCTAAAAAAAATGCATGAAGATCCGTGTAATGCCTTAAGATTTGTGTCGGATTATGAGAATTTGTTGATGGTGTATCAATTGTCTCCTTTTTTTTTTGTGAGACCAATTTCATTGTCTGAAAATATCATGGTCTGAAACTTCTTATATATATATA
>NW_018164852.1:1154121-1168969 GCF_001263595.1 Phalaenopsis equestris
GAAGGTATATATATGAGAAATATGAAATGATGAGTGGTTCAGTTGCTGTGTTGCTTTATCACGTCACGTACGTGTGTGGGTTTGATTCCTCTAAACGAAAAAAATTAATACTTACTGGTTTGCTAGCCACTTTGCCTGCTAGAATTCAGAACTACAGGGAGCCAGCTGGCTAAAATTCGGTGAAAAAGCCTGGGCAATTCAACAGCTCAGAATGAATTAAATTTAGGCAAAGAGAATGTTAAGGATTTCATAATTCGAGGCAATTTCAATTTTTTAATAAAAACTGTTTTGGTTATTAATATGAGGCAGTTTTGAGCCTATAATTAGAGGCCAAAATGAGAAGAAAAAATTAGAAGAGGGAGCAGAAAAGGAGAGCGAGAAGTTCATCCCAAAGAGAGAAGAGATGAGAAAAAAGTTGGCCTCATCCATGCCCAGCAAGTAATATGCGATTTTCCCTTTTTTCCTTTTCTTCTTTCATGAAGAAGCAGGAAAAATTGTCTTGAAAATTATTCTCGACCTTATCGAGTAGGTCCTCTATGTTCTCTCATAGAGAATCATAAAAAATACATCTAAAAAGCTATCTTTGACAATGCTAACAGGATGTCTGGAATTTCCTTTCACGGTCTTCTCTCATAGAGAAGCACAAGAAAACCATCCTGAAATTTATCACTGGCCTTGGCTAGCAGAACCTCTGGGATTTCCTTTCACGGTCTTCTCTCATAGAAAAGCACAAGAAAACCATTCTGAAATTTATCCCTGACCTTGGCCAACAGGACCTCCAAGATTTCCTTTCGCAGTCTTCTCTCATGGAGAAGCATGAGAAAATTATCCTAAAAGTTATTCCTGAACCTACCCAATAGGACCTTTGGGATTTCCTTACGCGGTCTTCTGTCTTGAAGAAGTAAGGAAAAGTCATCCTGAAAATTATCCCCGACCCTACCCTGTAGGACATTTGGAATTTCCTTTCGCGATCTATCTCTTGGAGAAGCAGGAGAAAGCTGTCCTGAATGTTATCACCGACTGTGCCCAACAAGATCTCTGGGATTTCCTTTCGTTGTCTTCTCTTATGGAGAAGCTGTAGAAAATCATCCTAAAAGTTATTCGCGACTCTGCCCAACAAGACTTCTAGGATCTTCTTTGGCGATCTTCTTTCTTGTTGTGGTGCAGAAGAAATTATCCTAAAATTTATCCCTGACCTTGCCCAGTAGGACCTTTGAGAACATTTTTAGCAACATTCATTATGGTTGCGGTGCAAAAAAAAGTCATCCTAAAAGTTATCCCTGACCCCGCCCAGCTGGACCTCCAGAATCTTCTTTCTAGTTGTTGTGATGAAGAATTTTGTTCCCATACCCTACCCAACAATTGAATTGAAAACTTCTTTTGCGCTCCTATCGTGCATTTTGGAGAAGATTCTCATTTTGTTGTTACACTTTCTGGAGATGATGAAGAAATACTGTAGTTTTCCCACTATGCTTTTCGAGGGAGGATTTTTGTGCTTCTCTACCAGCGATATCTGGAGAATCTCATCCCTCTGAAGATCAGTAAAAGTACTAAATCTTTAAGGAAGCGATCCACCACCATTTGAAGATGATCCGACCTCTTATAGCCTTTGTAACAGTCTTATTTGGTTTTTATGGCCTTTTTAATCATATGATGTTGCATTTGTAGATGATGATAATGTAATTCTTTATAAGTCTTCGACGTTTCTTCTAAGGTTGTTGTGGCTTCTAAATATTGCATAATTCTACAATAAAATTTACCACGTGCACTTTATAAAAAAAAGAATTACATACATTTTTATACTCGTGTCTTCTGTGATTGTTTCTGTTCATTTTTCTCTTTTTTTATTTTAAAAGGAGTCGTCAGCTTGCCGATCGTCGTATAATTCCCCCGTTCGAATAAGTCTCCCTCCCAAATCATATAAATGATTCAAAGATGAGAGAAACCGAAGAATCGAATAAGAAGGGACATACGACAAAGAGACAAACAAGAGAAAAAGTAAAACATGGAGAGTCTACGTGTGATAAACCTCGCAAGGATATGTTAAGAATGTCCGCCCAAATAAGATCAGGCGGAGGCACCTTAAACCAATATCTGCGAAAGAAGTTTCTACATAGACTACCCATAACCAGAGAGGCAGGGGTATGTACCTGTTCTGGGGTCAAGTGCACTCTCAGAGGAACGTGCTCCTACTGGTTAATTACATTTTGGGGGATACCCAAGAATACTCTCGATAAAAGGAGTTTTGCTTCATATTATCATAAATATGGGGTATAGGCAATCAAAGGAAGGTTATTCCGTGTGGAAACAGTCTCAATACTTCAAAGCTCACGCTAAGCCATCGGGCAAAGAGTGAGTTTCTCACATCCCAAATGGGGAGTGACTAATCAACATATGGGGCCCACGGACTAACCTAAAGCATCTTGATGGGGATATCCCAATACGTCAAAGTACGTTCGGGCCAAAGGGCAGAGGACAAATCGTCGTATCCTAAATGGGCGGCAGCTCATCGGCATCGAGCCGTCAAAGTGATATCAATGAGGTCAAGGAGCGATAGGGCTCAAAGGAGCGACAGGGCTCAAAGGGGCTCAACAAAAAGGAATGTAGAATAGGTAGAGGTAACAGAGGTAACTGGGTCGAGGTACCACAGACCCGTCATACACAGCTACTAGGACCCTAAGTCTACCTGGTCGTGAAGGTAGTCGACCCAACAGAACCTGAGATCCCTGGTCAGCAATCCGTGAATTGTATCATCCACGAGAACCTTGGTAGCCCTAAGGTCAAAGGAAGGAAACTCTATCCTATGACTATAAACTGGAGCTCAAGAGGTGGGACTTATACCTGCCGAAATGGCAAGGATGCCTCCGGAAGAGAAAGCGGAGGTTCAACTACAAAGCTGTAAACACTCCAACAAAAGGACTTACACCCCGTCTGGGTCGGGGAGCCTTATAACACCCTAGGCGCACTAGACAACCACCTATATGAAGGTATGTTGGGCCAGTCAGGTTGGAAAGGTACGGGGACTCCTCATCGGGGCATGCAAACATGAATACAGTTATCTAGAATGATCCTAATTATTGTGGAGACCCTATTAATATATGCAAGAAAGTAAATGTTGCAATTTTTAAATCCTGAATATTTTAATCCTGAATATTTTAATCCTAAATTTAAATCCTAAATTTAAATTATCTTGAAGATTTTATTTAGGATTTTGTAGAAAATTAAAATTTTAGGGTTCTTAATGAGCCTATGTTGTATCGTGAAATCCCAGATAAAAGACAGAAAGAAAATAAGAAAAACACATGCAAGTGCAAACATGCAACATGATGCAAAAAAGCAAAGCAAATCAAACCAAAATAATAAAAAAGCCGGTGCCGCTGGGTCGGCAACATATCCCAGAAAAGAAAATGGCGGCTGGACTCCGCATATACATGCCCAGTCCTTATTCTATACATCAATATAAAATGCAGAATTAAGATACGGGGCACGAGCATCTGCTCCTTGTCCCCTCCACGTGGTTCCCGTGCTAACGTCTCGGAACTCGTGCCCGTATCTTATTTCTGCTATAGGACTCTCCTAGACTCTAAAAAAATACATAGAGAAAAGAAAAAGACTCAATCCTGCATGAAAAAATGTGTCAGCGGGAAAACTCGCATGCACATAACGTATCATGAGTCATTCATGCCTTAAAAGTGTTAAAAGTGGGGGGAGCTAATAACACCTACAAGCAAAAGGGTCAGAAATCATTACTTGCTCCCCCCCATAGCGGTACCTGTGTGTGTGTGTATGAAAATAGGCGTGGATCCCTGTAGAAGAACGCCCTAACACATTATCATACATATGCAACATGCAGTCACATCACACGCATAATGCAAAAGAAAGATATCTGGCTAGGGCAACCAATCCAACAGAGAACAATAGCCAAATATCAAAAATACTACCTGACACCCTAAGTCCTAGCCTAGCACACAATCTAACGAAAGGTGCGTTAACCTAGTATCTAAGTGAGGGGTAAGTCTAGGTATAGTATGACTTTGACGGGGTCATCATACCGGCCCCATCCTAGAGATCCAAATGATCTAAAAGATGTCACGAATAATTGTGACACGAGTTAGATCTATTAGATCTTTAGCACAGTCATACTCATGTCAATCCCGATGACTTAACTCGCATTGTTCACTGGGATTAACCCAACAAGCAATGCTCGTTAAGGCATCGCGATTAACACGGGGTCACTCTCCTAACGAACCTGGCTCGCTGTCCATGCAAACATGCAAATGCAAATGCTAATGCAAGCAAAACAAAACATATAAGTAGTGATAAAGAGTATGTCATGAAGGCAGTGACTCGTAGGAATGGGCATGCCGTAGAGGCAATCGTGGTGGCAAGAGCCCAAAAAGAGGGTATGCGGGTAAGGCAGTGACCCGAAGGTGGGCATGCTGTGATGGCAATGGCCCGTGGGGCGGCAGTGGCCCGAAAAGAGGGTATACCGGTAAGACAGTGACCCAGAGGTAGGCATGTTGTAGTGACCCAAAGGTGGGCATGCCGTGATAGTAGGGGCCCAAAAAGAGGGTATACCGATAAGGCAGTGAACCTGAAGTAGGCATGTCGTTGCGGCAGGGGCCCGGAAAGAGGGTATGCCGGTAAGGCAGTGACCCGTAGCGACAGAAGTCTGAAAAGAGGGTATGCCAGTAAGACAGTGACCCGAAAGAATGCAACTCAAGTAAATGATATTGATCATGCAGACAAATATATACATGCACATACACAACATGCAAAGGAGCAAGCGGTAGATCGATCGAGATGAAGCATCCGATCAAACTAAAATGTTGTGCTAACCGGGTCGTGGTAGCCGGCTGAAACACAAGTGATGTGACCGGTTCGGGATAACCGATCGAGACACAAATGGTGACGACTAGTCTAGGACGATCAATCGAGGCACAGGTGGTGCAAGTATAAGTGCAAGTGCAAAATACAAGGTAGTGCAAATGCAAGGTGCAGAGTGCAGGGAGTGGAGGGTGCAAGGTGCAAGGTGCAAGTGCAAATGCAAGGTACAGAGTGCAGGTGCAAGTGCGATTTATGACATACAATATGTAACATGCAAGATATGCACATGCAAACAACGAGGTTCATATGACCACATATGATAGCGAGCCACACTCGTACTAATTACCTCATCTAGGAAACCTAAGGTTTAGACCCTTGGATATGCAGCATCGCCGCCTCCATCTTTGGTGTAGGATTGTGAGGAGTTTTCTCCCCGGATCTCCGAAGGGAAAACTCTCCATGACGTCACGAAATATTCTAGCTACAAAGCTTTTCCCATTTCGCGAACTCCTCCAGACTTTACAAAGCAAGCCAGCTACGAAGCTTCTCTCGTTTTGCCAAGTCCGACCCTCTAGCTTTTCCAAGTAAAACTAGAAAAAAAGAAAAAAAAAGCAAGGGGAGTGAGGGACTCTGACCCATCGGGACTTATGCTAAGGCTCACAACAAAAAAGAGACACTCGGCTTTACGGGGGGTGTTTAGTTACGCACAATAAGTCCTAACCTAAAGGCTAGCTCTAGGAAATTGACGATCCATCACACAGGCACGTCGTCGCGCCGACCCATGCCGACGCACACACTCCGTGTGGGCGATCGAACCCACACGCCTAGACACCGCTAAAACCTAGAGCCAACTAGGAGTTAGAGAATCTAACCACCGTGACGGTTGCAGACGTGTTCTCTTTGCTTGCGCCAAGCTCACCGACGTCCGATCCATGCTCCAGTGTGCCTCGTAAAACGCACACAGGACAAAAAACAGAGCCAATAATGGCAAGAGAGGAAGGGATCAGTGAGGTATGCAAAGTATCAAAAAAGAAAATTAATTTGGGCATATAAACATATAAACAAAGCATACCTTCGAGAAGATTGCTTGGGACTAAGGATACCCAAACTTATCACGCAAGGAATCACATAAATTTTGCATGAGGATTCTATGCAACGAGCTCGCCTACACTCTTCCCCAACAATAGAAGATATTAGAACAAGTCGTTAGCATAATTTTCATGTGTTTTTTTATTTTTTAAATAACAAAAGATCCACGCGTGTTTATTTGCAAATCACAAAGGATCTACATTTGCTTAACAAAATTGGGACAAACCCACAAAAGAATGATTTTGATTTAGTTTAATCCTCAATGCCTTGAAATTCTATAAATTAAAGCATTAATGTGACAGGATTTTATATATATAAATCAAAATTATGGCATATAATAGGAGATTTAGAGCAAGATTTAAACTGGATCTATCTCTTTCTTTCTGCCTCCCAAGTTTTGGATATGAGTAGTTCATATGAGTAGTTCAGAACATAGAAGAAAAATGGGAGTTTTGTATCTCTATCTGCTGCGAGGAGTGTCGGCGGTACATCAGCGATGAGGCAGGAGGTCGAAGCTCGGCCAACCGAGAGAAAAAAAAGGCATCAAGAAGGTCAGATCTTTGTGCAGAAAGGGGCTTAGGTTGGCTGGATCTGGTTACCAGCGCTGAACAGGGCCGGCGGAGCGTCGCCGACGAGAGAGGAAGGCCGAGACCAAGGGACGGCAGACTAGGGCACGTGAAGGAAATTTTCGGGTCGAAGGAGGGGCTGTCGGCGTCGGGAAGGAAGGAAAGGCCGGTTGTCAGCGTCCTCCTGCGAGGCTTGCCGGTTGGAGGGAGAGCGAGACGCGAAGGGGGAGCTCATTTTGCGAATAGAGGCGCCAGATCGGACATGCGAAGCAGGAAAGTATAATAATATTATTATTATTATCTCTCCGCGTCTTTTTTGCCAAACACGTTATCGTAGCAAAATAAACTTCTCCCTTAGGTAAAATCGATGTTCTGGACGCATTGGTGTGGTTCATTTCGTCGTTTGGGATCGTTTGGATCACTTTTTTAGCAATTTGGGTCAAAACGATAATTTGCGCATTTTTACCTCGCCCGCGTTATTGTGGTGCAATGAGCGCCTTTCTCAAGTGGAATCGACGTTATGGATTCTTTTGCGTGGTCTGTTTCGTCGTTCGAGGTCGTTCGAACCACTTTTTCTAGTAATTTGGGTCAAAATAATAATTTATGCATTTTTACCTCGTATTCAAACCGTTAACGACATGGACGCCCTCCTTGAGTAATATCGACGTCTCATACGCCCATGGCATAAAAAATCGATGCCAATAGTGATTTATATCCTCTTAAGTTTATATCTTCTGAGGCTTTTGTCTTCTTTGGCTTATGCATTCTAGAAGCTTGAAATGCATCAGTGTCTTTTAAGGTTTGTAGCATTCTGAGGTCTTTACTGTATTTGTACCTTTTGAGATTTACAAGCTTCTTAGGTTTTTGAAGTAAATGTAGCCTTTTGAGGTCTTTGAGTAGAGATCCTGTCAACCACTTACTCTCATGGAGTCTTTTTAGTGAAGACCTTGTCCACTAATAACATCTCATCGGACTTACCTTTTGGGCTCATCTTCCAAGGGTATGTTAGCTTCCTAACAAGTCATGCCTCCTAGGCTCGACATCTAGGGATAATGTATCTTTGCATCAACTTTTTCCTCTTGGGCTCGACTTCCAGGGACATGGTAGCTTTCCATCGAGACTTGCCTCCTAGGTTTGCTAGGAGTATCGTAGCTTATCATCAAGTCTTACCTCCTGGGCTCGACTTCAAGGGGTACCATATCTTCCCATCGAGTTATACCTCTTAGGCTAAACTTCTAGATGCAACTCTTAGGAAAGCTCATTTTGGCCGAAAATTGAGAAAAGAAGGGGAGAGCTTGGAGAGTCTGGAGAGTTCCTGGAGGTTAGAAAGGTTCCATTAGTGTGTAACAATTGTGAGGATTTCTTCGAGAAATTGTAAGAGTGGAGGGAAAGTGAGAGATTTCTTCCTCCTTGCAACTTCGAAGAGGAATTCTGTGTGTTGTAAAGAAAGGAAGAGATTTAGAGGAACTTTGAGGAGTGTTCTTGGGGAGAAATTAGAGATAAGTTATTTACTTCTTGTAGTTTGAATGACTTTGATTTTATATATGAATTCCGAGTTTTGTTGTGTTTTCCCCATGAGATATGAGTAGTTTTCTCTGTCTTTCTCCTTATCTGGAGATTTTTGAAATGGTAATTTGAATTGGTAAAGCCATAAAAATGTTTAAGAAATTGTGATGATCTTTTCACTTCAATCTTAATTTACTTTCAATCTCGCCAATTGATTTGTTAAAATATGTTGAGTTTTACAACTAAAGTGAAGATTACATCCAAAATTCAGGGAGGTCAAAGCCCTTGGAAGTTGGGTGCAAATAAATAGGGAAATAATTTTATCGGTCGTAGAATTGGAGATTTTAGAGTGACAGACTAGAATCCCCAATTCGGTCCTATCGTTTGGGTGCTGAAGTGTAGATGTTAGACCTCATGTGAGGGGAACGTGGGAGCTCCGAAGTGAGAACCAATATCCTCACAGCCTAGCCGCAGATTCAGTAAACATGCATAGAATTAGTCAATGTTCTTTATGCCTGGACCAAAGGATAAAGAATATGTATGCTTCTATTTGACACAATATAATTTGAACTAATTCACTTTATCCATTCAATGTAATTTTGTGACAAGGAGAATGATGTTTTCTTATATATTGAATATGACATTTAAACCTTCATTAATATTGTTAGTTATTTAATAATTATTAAAATTACATATTTATTGCAATTTCCTATTAGTGATAGATAAGCAAATTGAACTTCGTTGTTGTGATTAAAGTATTGCTTTTTCTAAAATCTTAGTTCGTAGTTCTAAACTTACTCCCTGTAGGATCGATATCTAGGACTCCATTAGAGCCCTATATTACTTGAGTGATACGTATACTTGTGTTGATAAGTATAAGTGTGACTTTACATATTGAATATTTATTATGTTCATATTTATCTTATATTTTTAAGCATATATAAAGTCGTGGTCAGCATGTAATAATTTCTACTAACCCTTTGGCTTGTAGGTGCTACTTAGCTCCCCCACTAGACACAGCTCATTATATGTTACATAGCTTTCCCCGCTAATGCTTATTTCTATGCAGGTCGAGTCTTTTCTCTTTTTTTCCTATGTACTTTTAGAGTGTAGGAGAGTTGTAGTATAAATAAGATACAAGCATAGGTTCCGAGGCAATTAGGATGGGACCCACATGGTGGGGATGAGGAGCAAACACTAGTGTCTCTTATCTTAATTCTGTATGTTATATTCATGTATAAAATTAGGACCGCACATGTATATGTAGAGTCCAACCGGCTTTTTCTTATTTGAAATATGTTGCCGACCCAGCGGCACCGATCCTTTTATATTTTTTATTTGGTTTATTCTTTGTCTTATTGTGTACTTGAACGTTGGATATTTTTCTTGTTTATTTATGTAGTTTATCTGGGAATCATGATATAATATAGGCTCTTTAGGACTTAGAATCCTAATTTCCTATTAAATTCTAATAAAATATTCAAGATAAATGAAATTTTAGGAATAAAATATCTAGGACTTTAAAATCTGTACTATTACTTTCCACATGGACGTCATGCCTGACTTTAAACAGGCTGCATTGCATGGGCATAACCAAAGTCATTTAATAGAGCCTCCATGGTATTTAAGGACTGCTCTAGACAATTGCCTTTCATATTTGTATGTCACAAGGAGAAGTCCCTGTGTATCTCCAATCTGACTAGCCCAACATACTTTTTTATATAGGTGGTTTTCAAGTGTGTTTATAGTGTTAGAAGGCTTCCCAACCCAGACGAGGTGTAGTCCTTTTATTTGGAGCCTTTCCAGCTTTGTAGTTGAACCTCCCTTTCTCCTCCTTTCTTAAGGCATCCTTGCCAGTTTAGTAGGTATAAGTCTCACCTCTTAGAGCTCCAGATTATAGTCATAATATTGATTTTCTTTCCTCTAACCTTAGAGCTACCAATATTCCCCGTGGACTATGCAATTCATGGATTACTGACTGGGGATCTCTGGATGCGTTGAGTCAACTACATTCACAATCGGGTAGACTTAGGGTCCTTGTAGCTTAGGATAATGGGTTTGTGGTACCTCGACCTGACTACCTCTACCTTATAGGATTACTTTACCTTTTCTATTGTTGATCCCCTTTGAGCCATGTCACTCCCTTGACTTCATTGGTATCATTTTGATGACCCGATGCCGATGAGCTGCCACCCATTTGAGACAAGATAATTTGTTCTCTATCCTTATAGTTCGAACTTGCTTTGACATATTGAGATATCCCCATCAAGATTATTATAGTTATTCTATGGGCTTTGTGTGTCGATGAGTCACTACCCATTTTGGATGTGAGAGACTCACTCTCTGCACAATGGTTTAATTACAATTTTAAAGCATATGGGCATCCCCACATGGAATAACCTTTCTTTGATGGCCTATTTCCTCAGGACTTTGATAATATAAGTGAAACCCCTTTTGTAAAGAGTATTCTTGGGTATCCCCTAAGATGTAGTTATTCAAGTGGGATGCATCCCTTTGTGAGTGCTCTTATGTGTAAAACTTTTGAAGAACATAATTTTATTTGTCCTTAAGAAACTATATTCAAAGAAAATATATTTTTAAAGTAATATGAGGTATGTGGTGTTATTTTTAGAGAATTGTATTTTTTTTATTCTATAGATGCTGTTATAGACTTAAGTAATTTTTTGGTGATAAATGTTAGTTCTAAGAATTAAGATATTATGTAAAACATAATAAGACTATAATTTTACTATTTAAAGTAGAAAAGAAATTATTTTTTGAAATACCAAGGATTTTAGATCTATGCTTTAAAGAATTGAGACTATGAAAAATCATTTTTGAAAACTAATGCAAATTATCAAAGTAAAGAAATGTGACGAGTTTTTAACTTTAAGAGGAGAATAGTGAAGTTCAAAATCATTAAATGTTGATCCCAATATAGTAATTCTCACTAAGAAAAATAAAAGAAAAGATTGAAAATGATCCTGAAAGTAAAAAAAAAGGAAAGAAAGAAAAAAAAGAAAAGTATATGTAAAAGTGAAGAGAAGCTTAAGGGGATGTCTAATTAAAAATTGGCTTCTGAATCATTTTAAAGAAAGTGACTTAATTACAGTTCTAAGCTTTTATTTTATTATAATATTAGCTTACCTTTTCTAGTAGAGATCTCTCAAATTATAGTTGTATTTTTCTGAGACTTCTATATTTTTCAAACTACAATTAATTTTTGAAATAAATAAAAGAATTATAATTCCTATACTTGATTACAAAATATTCTTATGTCTTATTTCTAACCTGTCTAACCTGAATTTTCTAACCTGAATTATTAATATTTTCCTAAATTCATGACTACCACATTTATAGGACAAAACTATAGAGGTCATTAATGAAACCCACTACCACATATTAAAACATGTTGACATACTTTTCAGAAGAAATAAGTTACTTAAGGACAAATAACAATTAAGTTTGGGGGATTTTGACTTGCCTAAAGTATGTTGCTTTTACTTGCATATCTAATGCCTTTTTTTAATGATATTGTGCTTTAATGAAAGATATTTTTGATGTTTTTGGCTGTAGGTATACTAAATCGACCAAATGAATCAAATGAAATGAAAATTGAGTAAATTGGAGTCAAATGAAGAAAAAAAAAACCAATGTTGATCTGGCGCCTAGGCGTCATACAACAGAGAGCTTGGCGCAAGGATCTGGCCTAGGTGCCAGAGACGGTTATCTAGAAGATTCATTGAATTTGCACGAATTTTGAAAACGTGCTTGAAGAAACTCTTGGGAATTTTGAGAGCTTTATTTAAAGAGACTTCTGAAGATTCAAATGATAGACTTTTGGAGGAGGAAAAGTGAGCCTTTTGTAGAGAAGTGGATTCTTCCTAGAGAGGAGAAAATCTTGGAGGCTTGCTTGGATTTGGAGGAGAAGAGGAGAAGTGAGAGACATCTTCTTCACTACCGATTCTAAGTAAATTTGGAGTGAAATAATAAGGCGAGTGAGTGATTTAAAGGAACTTGAAGGATTGCTTGGGAAGGAGTTTAAGATAGGTTGTGTAATTTATTTATTTTACTTTGCCTTTTCTAGTAAACTTTTATATATCTATAAATCCAAGTGTCGTTGTTTCTCTCCATGAGATCTGAGTAGTTTGTTTTTTCTTTCTCTCTGCAATGAGAAATAATTATGTGTAGGAATGTAATTTATAGAAATGCTTTTAAAATTTCATAAATTATGATGATTCAAACTATATGCTTAATTTACTTGTCAATCTGTCCAATTGATTTATTAAAATATGTTGTAAAATGTAGTGACCCGAAATGGGCTATGTTCCAACATAGTAAGAATCACATATAGCCTCATGGATGAGGATGTAGCCCTTGAGGTTAAGTACAAATAAATAGGGAAATGAGTTTTGATGGGCATAGAATTGGAGATTTTAGGGTGACAGACTAAAGTCCTCAATTTGGTCCAGATGTTTGGAAACTAAAGCGAGATGTTAGCCCTCAGGTGAGGGGAAGTGGGAACTCTAGAGTGAGACCTAGTATTTTCCTAGCCTAAACATGAGTTTAGGGACTAAATTTTGGATTAGACAATGTTTTTTTTATGCACTTGAGAGAGGTTAAAGAATAAAATTGCTCATATTTGACACAATACCTTAATTATATTTAAAATTATTCTTCCTACACTAATTATAAACTCATTGCAAGGGGAAGGATGTTTTATACAAATTTGAACTCTTCATACATTATTAGTTTAGAATAGTGGTAACTTTGCATTTTAAAACCTTTTTAGATTTCTTTGAATTTACATTTTGCATTTGCTTAGCATACTTAGCATTCATTTAATTCTATAGGATTAGACATAACACAAACACTTGTGATCATTTACTATATAAGTTTTCTATAATTTAAAAGTAGGTTTTCTTGAAGTCAATTTTATAAGAGTTTTGGCTATCTCCGTGGGATTGATAGTGGGGTTCTTAAATAAAATCCTATATTACTTTAAATGATACTTATACTTTCGTAGTACCCCTAGTGTATAAACCATTTTTATCATCTTTAATATTTAATTTTGCTTGCTAGTCACTATATATAAATTGGGTTAAGCTTATGGCCATATTTATGAACTTGAATAATTGCATAATTGTGGGTTGGGTCAGTCGTTTACAATGAACTATGCTTAAATACACACACACACGCAGAGGTTTAATAAGGGAGGAGCATGTGATGATTTTGATATTAGTCCTTTCTTAAAGCTACTGCTTAACTCCTCCCTCCAGGCATGGCTCATATGCATTGCATGTTAACCCGTGCTAACCATTTTGTGCATCTTGAGACTTTTATTTTATCATGTATTTGATAGAATTTTAGGACTATATCAAAACTAAGGTAAAAGCACGGGCTATGAGGCGTACGATGCAGCGAGTCACGTGACAAGGGACGAGGAGCAACAGGCTTGTATATATGTTTATGTGGCGTTTGATTGCTTTTTTTATTTTTTCTGAGATATGTTATCAACCCAGCGACAACTATCTTTTTATATATTCTAATGTGCTTTTACTTTCTATTTCATGTTTACATGTTTGGATTGTTTTCCCCATTTTTTCTTTGTTTATTTGGGATAGATCATTAAATATAACTTAGGTTCTCTAAGATCTAATAATGTTAATTTTTAAAAAATCATAATAATAAAAGATTATAATAATCAAAATTTTAGCATTACAAATGTCAAGATCTTTGAAATCTTTGTCTTTATTTTTCCAACATGGCCTTCGAGCGGATTTTTAAAATGGGTTGCATGCATAGCTCTACACCCCATTTTGTCTAATAAAGTCTCTACAAAATCTAATGATTGCTTTAAATAACTGCATATTTGCATCTATTTGAGGAGAAGTCCTTCTGCTTCTCCAATTCAAATGGCCCATTAGATTCTTTTTAATTAGTTAGATGTCTAGTGCGCCTAGGATGTTAGAGGCATCTATGAACAAGACGTGGTATAAGCCCTTAGCCTAGAGTGTTATCAGCTTTGTAATTAAACCACTTTTTTCTCCTCTTTCCAGCGGTATCTGATCCCTACTTACTACTTATATGCAATAGTATAATAATAATTTTAATTATATTTTTCATTTATATTTCCTTATTTTGCAACAAAACCCAAAACTTGATTCTGACGGAAAATAAGAATTTAAATTTTAATTTATATATATTGGGATACTACGCAAATATATGTATCGTTATCAAGTAATATAGGACTTTTTGATTAAGACCTGAATATCGAACCCACATGGAGATTATGCAATATGCACTTTTAGAAACTTTCTATTTTTAAAAAGGCAATTATTTAAACAAAAGATGATTCTTCCAGTAATGAAAATTTAAATATTTTTGGTATTTTCAATATTTTGATAGAACAATAACAATTTAAAAAGATAACTAGAGTGTTTGCAGAAGAAAAGCACTAAAGATGAAAAATATTTTTCTTCTTATCATGAATCAGTAATAAGTAATAGGAATTCTGTTGTGGAAGTATGCAAATTGTGTTGTGCCAAATATGAGCAATAATATTCTTTACCCTTACTAGAGATGCTATAAAAAACATTGACTAATTTAAAGTTTGAATAGTTCTGAAGACCGGCTAGGCATGGAAGATACTAGCTCTCACTCTAGAGTTCCCTCAATTCCCTCAACCTGGAGGCTAAAATTCTCGTATCAGAACCTAAAACAATAAACCAAGTTGTGGGATTTAACCTGTCACTTTAAAGTCCTCTAATTCTACACCCTTCAATGAATATTTCCCTATTTATTTTCACTCAATCATATGAACTACATTCTCATTCATACAACATCATGTGATTCTTTAC
>NW_018164852.1:1169385-1187878 GCF_001263595.1 Phalaenopsis equestris
GACTCAATCTTCATTCTTTTACAAGCACACTTTCAAAGACTCAATCTTCATTCTTTTACAAATCTCCAAAAGTTGCATTGGTATCTCTTCAAAATATGTCAAGATTCGATGTATTTCTCCAAGAGATGTCTCCTTTCACAATAATTTTCATCCATGGTGGTTGTAACCACCTATTAAGTCAATGGGTGCCTCAAAAACATCTTTAAAATTTGTAAAAACCGAATTTACTCATCCAATAAATGCCACTTACGCTTGAGTGCGAGGCCTCTGGCGCTTGCGCGCGGCCTTCTCTGTTTAACTGGTACTTAAGTGTCGGATCTGGCGCTTAAGCACCAAAACACTCTTGCTCAATTTTCTCCTATTTGCTCCAAATTTGATCCTTTTTCAATCCTTTAAGCATTTTTTACCTTTTTACCTGTACCTGAAAGAAAAACACACAAATACCTTCCATTAAAGATCAATATCTCAAAAATAGGTATAAAAATATTTCTAAAAACACTATATATTTTAGGTGTATCAGTATCCTCTCCACTTCAGTGGGCATACGTGCTACCTCTTGGAGCTCTACCTGATATTCATAAAATAGAGTTTCTTTTCTTTGACCTTATGGATATTAAGGTCCCCATCGATGACAAAATTCACTGATTGCTAATCGAGGATCTTTGGTCATTTTGGGACGACTACCTTCACACTCGGGTTAACTTTGGATCATAGTAGCCTGGGATTACGGTTTCGTGGTACCCTGACCCGCTACCTCTACCTATTTAGGAGTCACTCCTCCCTTCCTTTAGCTACCATCATTTGGCTATGTTACTCTTTTGACTTTTCAATGATATCCTTTGACAAGTCACTCGATTGGGATACAATAATTTGCCCTCCGTCCTTAAGGCACAGCTCAGCCTTGAAGCAATGGGATATTTCCTACCAATGAACCGGTTTTTTTAGGGCCTTGATAGCCTATGAGTCACTGCCCATTTGGTACTGCAAGAGACTTATTCTCTACCCTATGGCTTAAAGAGAGCTCAGAAAGCTGTCAGGATGTTTTCTATGAAATAAATCATTCTTTGTGACACTTTTGCTAGTTGTCATTCAATTGCAAGAAAAACTCCTATGATGGCGAGTATTATTCTTGGGCAACCCCCAAAGGCAACCCCCAAAATGTAATTAACCAAATGGGATACGTCCCTTTGGGAGTGTTCTTAACCCCATAACAAATTTATACATTTTGTTCTCTGGTTTGGGTAGCCTATGCATGTTCTCTTTTGTGGATATTTGGCTTAAGGTGTTTCTGTCTGATTCCTTTTGGACGTACAATATTGACATATCATACGAGGTTTGTCATGCATATACTCTCAAAATTCTCTCTTGTTTATCTCATTTTTGGTATTTCCTTGCCCTTTGATCCCTCTCTTCTCTAGATCATTCATATGATTCGAAAGAGAGATTTATTCTGAAGGGAGAGTTTTATGAAGATAAGACAAACTGGTGACTCCAAAAAAATAAAAAGAGATAAAGAATGAAAACAAGGATGACATGCAAATAGGAAATAAGTATAATGCTCTGTTATAAAAAAAGCAAAAAATTAAAATATGAATCTCTGGTATATTCAGGCAGTGAAATTGCCCCACCAAAAAATATGGGGTAACTAATATTCCATCAATAAATTCCCATCATCTGGCATGAATATTGAGACAACTTTTAACCAAAAAAATCTTCAAAATTTGATTAAAAATCATCAAAAACTCTGATTTTAACAATCTTACAATCAAATTCACTAACTTGGCAAGGTAGACCAAATAATATTAAAGTTGATCAAATATGAGTCAAATCAAGACTAGATAAAGCCATTAAATCACTTTTGGATGCATTGTGTACATAATTGGAAAGTTCAACAAATTCCAAATCTGACAAGCTTATGGTCAAATCAAGCACCTCAGAAAGTTCAATGAACCCAACATCACTAAATTATGAAAATATTAAGGAACTCAAATGTTCATCGAATGCATCTGATCAAGGTACTCTCTCCGGACCATCCGATGGTGTGGTCTGAATTCCTTCCTTATTTGTAGATTGCCCCTCCTAGAATCTATAAATAGAAACCTTCCTCCTTTTGAGAGGTGGTGACCTTGAGTCTGAAGAAGACTGAAGCTTGGAGAAGGAGCCGAAGTCCAACATTGCTTTTGCACTACATATTCAGTGAATACCTCTCACTCCTGTAACCACTAATCACTGTTGATAACCACTCTTAAGTTGTTGTCAACCACAAGTCACCAGCCATCGTTGTCAACCAAGGCCTTCCTTTACTGATTGTGATGAAACCCCTTATTGAATCATGAATTTGGGTGTACATTGTGGGGAAATGGGGCAACCCACAAAACCACATACAGTGCAACAATGCCTTCTGAAGATAGTGCAATAATGCACCCCGAATACAGTGCAACGTCACACCTCAATGATTTTGCAATCTTGCACCTCACATACAGTTCTATGATGCCTCTCAAAATGGTGTAACAATGCACTCTCAAGACAGTGACTCTCTCTTGACACCTAAAGCTATCTACTCATATCCCACGACCACAACATATGTGACCAACAATGTTTACGTGGTCCACAACTCATGCAACTTTCAACTCTGGCCTCTGCAGATTGTGTGACCAATACTACGACCTAAATGGTACAAAGCTCATACAACTCCTAACTCCAGCCCTTGTGTCCTACAGACATCATCACGTCTCATAACTAATGTTTATGTGACCAAATACATTCTTTGTGGTCCACAACTCGTGGAGCTCCCGACTCCGACCTCTGCAGCCTACTATTATAATCACAACTCAACACTAAAACTTACACGATCAACTGCGACCTATGTGACCTATAGCTTGTGCAGCTCTTGACTCTGATCTCTGTGGCTTATAGACGTTATCGCAACTCACCATTACGAATAGTGATCTATATGGCTCACAGCTTGTGTAGCTCCGAACTTTGGCCTCTGTAGCCAACCGACACTCCTAAAGTAGTCATCTGTAGCCCACACGGGCAACTACTATCATGGCTTTCAACCACGGCTTATATGACAAGCTGATGCTACAACCACTATCTACAACCTTCACGGCAGACTACTGCCTCCATAGCAGTCAATTACGACCCTTGCAGCATCCCATAACCTTGAAATACAGTCATTACAATTAGTCAGACTATAACTATTATCAATGAACTATTGTTATACATTTATAATGATCAATTTTTTATCTTTTTCTTCTCTAATTAGGCAGAAGACTAGACATGTGTACTCATTATTCATAGTAGATTATTTCAATTGAGCTAGTTCACGTAATTTTTCCTTTCAATGCTTCTCCGCATAAAAATTGAGGTCACTCCTACTTACTTCTCTCTTTAATTGCCTAAGCATGTGCTCAATTTTCATATAATGCTAAGACGATAATTCAATACTCTATCACCACAAACCTTCCTGCACACATCAAGCACGAAAATTATTTTCTTTTCAGTAAGATTTGAGTTGATAGAATCGTGCTAATTTTTTGTACACCTTTTAATGAAAATTTTTTTTAGGTTTGCCCTTGGTAGAAGTCCATGGACACGGTGACACAGTCTCATCATATTTGTCCGGCATCACGCATGACCACTCTCCACCGTGCCCTAGACTAAAATCATGTTTTCATCCAATTAGACAAAAGAAAGAAAATTTATTCTATATTCAATCAAATAATCTTAAAAAACAAAATATAACTTATTCATTTATATTACATGTATGCGGCTGGTAACTTATGTTTGACCTCTTTTTTGGAGGTGATATACTGAGCTCAGTTTAAGACTAGTCTAAAATTGCTTCCAAAATTCACACCAAAAATGACTCACAAACTTGTCATTTCAACTGGAATTCAAATTTCTAGGGAGACCATGTAAATGTACAATATCTTTATAGAAAATTCAAGCAATACTAACAACAACAAAAGTATTCTTACATGCAATAAAATATGACATTTCTGAAAAATGATCCACCAGAACCATTACAGAATCAACTCCACACTTTGTTTCAAGTAGACCCAATATAAAATCAAGCTCAAGTCTTCCCAAATAGAGTTTAGAATAGGTAAAGAATTGTATAAACCTGTATTCTTTGGCATGTGTGGCAATGTTCTACAAACCTCATGTCATCTCATCTCAGTTTAGGCCAAAAAAATAAATGAGCTTGTAACGGACAATACCTTATCTCGACCCACATGAGCTGCTAGGCGATTGTCATGGAGCTCTTTTATTAGTTGTGTGTGCAATGATGTGTTTGGGATACATAGCTGGTGCAAGGCTCATCTCCATGGTTCAGTAAACTCTGGATCGTATGCATACAAATCTATGATGGAATCCATACGTGTAGTTGTTACAAGCGCTTAACATATAAAATTCCTCACTGTATGCACTAAGTGTGTGATTCCTTTGACAGCATTTCTGGCATTGTAAATACAACATTTATGCATAATCAAAAGGCAGAAAATGAGCTTTCATTAGCTATCTCATCCTTGTCTAGCTCTGTATACAACTCCGACCCTTTCTCTGTTAGCTTTGAGTAAGTTGAATCCACCACGCATCATCTCCCCCCCACAATTTCCAAGCAACAAACTTAACTTGCTTATCTGGCACATTATACATGTAGTCGAAAGACTAAACTGATTGCTCCCAATCTAAATATATTTCTACATGCAGGTGGCCATCAAAGAAAAGGAAATCAATTCTTACCTGGTAATCTCCCCAATGTCGACCATCATAATCACCCGAACACAATATTTTTTTCATAAAAGTGCTATTAAGAAGATGAACTTATTAAATTGTCTAATCTATTAAGAAAAATATTAATTTCAGGACGAAGACAAACATAATCGGAAGAGAAATGGTATTCTACTATTGTTCATTTGTGTCTTTCACTGTAAGTCTACAATGTATATATAGAGTTGTAGGAGGGATGATTTGATAAGTGAGATAGATATCAGACGGTGTAGGATGCTGAGTTGGTTTGCATTAATGGCATGGATGGAGCTTGTTACAGATAACATTGCTCAAGTGCTGAAGGTGCAGCTAGATGTATTTTAGTTTGGCTGCTGGATATGGTTGTTAGACCTTGGTTCTCCACCCACCCAACTTTTAATATTGATGCTTTTCTGTTGAATAATTGCTTCAGAAGTTGCTAATTTTACAAAAAAAAAAATACAGGGGCATTTACAGGCCTACCACCCAAATCCTATATATTTACATATCTAATACCTAAATTTTGTTTTTTTACATGAATAGCTCCCAAATATTTCATATTACATAAAAACTAATATCATTTTAATTTTTTTTTCTATGAAAACATTGAAGTTAGGGGTTAAATATGTAAAAACATAGGAATTTCATGGTATGTAAGTAAATGCCACAAAAATATGTTGTCATCTTCAAACTTATGGATTAGCTAAACATCATCATTCAATCAAGTATTCTTGCCTTAAAATCATTCGTGAAAGCATAACCAATTATAGATTACGACAAAAGTTTTTTTTTAAAAAAAAAAAGTTCAAACAACATTACGGGAAGTTCTACGACCATCACTCAGTGCTTTTTTTAGACTCTTAACATCCACATAATAGTCTCTTTCATTGATCTTGAAAGATTTGTAAGATCTAGAGGCAAATCATCTTCACAATTATTCCCAATGTTTTTACTGTAATGGTTGTAATTTGGTGCCTGGGTTGTGGCCTTCCTCTCATAAAATTTATGTCTACAGATTGAGCACTTGTCATGGCTCCTCTTCCATATAAATTCCACCATTTGAAGATGAATTTCAGATGCCTAGGGCACACTCTCTCACCATTGAAGGTGCCTTCAATTATGTGGATTTGAGTCGGAGTGTGGACAATGATTTTCGCTAGTACTGGAGAAGTAGAGTCGGGATTTAAGATAATCTCGGAGAAGAATAAGATCAACAGAAATAGGCCAGCCACGGCAGAGGTTTTGGATATGGTCAGTCATTGATGATGAAAGCTTGCATGTGATTAGTAGAGAAACAAAGAAGTAGATAGTAAACAAGAAGATAGTAAAGTAGTCATAGATACTACATGTTATTTTTAGTTCATCTCAGCTTGAAACAGTAAACAAAGGGTAATAAATATAGGGGTGAATGGAATAGTCTAGAGAGGAGTAAGTGGCCCCACGTTAGTTACAGGAGACTAATAAAAGAGAGTGGAGAATATCTCCTGCATGAGAGAAATGAACTTTGTATGATATGATTGTTACATCCCCTCAAGATCACAGTTTGATGCTATGATTGTGAGCTTGTGTCTAAAGCTTATGAATTGAGGTTGAGATAAGCACTTGACAAGGACATCTGTTGTCTAATCTTATGAGGCAATATGACAAATTTGAATGTCTTTCGATACAAGATGTCCCTTACAACATGATGATCAATCTCCACGTGTTTGGTGTGAGCATAAAAGATTGCATTGAGGGCAATTGCCATGGCAGATGTATTTTCAAAATAGATAGGTTTGGGAGTAGCTACTTGTATGTGGAAATCCTAAATAAGTCGTCGAAACTAAATGAGATCTATGGTGGCAGTTATTAGAAACCTGTATTCTGCTTTGTAGGATGATCGAGCTACTCTCTTTTGTTTCTAAATTGTCCAAGAGATAAGATTATTGTTTAAGAAGGAACAAAAACTTATTGTAGGCCAGCAATCATCAAGGTTACCAGCCCAATTTCCATCGGAGAAGATCTTGAGGCAAAGATCTCCTTTGGTGAGTTGAAGACCATGATGGACTGTGGCCTTGAAGTAACAAAGTAGCCATTTGATTAGTTGGAAATGGTAGAGAAAAGGTTTGTGCATCTGTTAACATAGAATTGACAATAAAAGCAATGTTTGGCCTTGTAATGATTAGAAATTACAGCTACCTAACTAATTGGCAGAATTGAGTAATTTGAGAGCATTCGTGTTGAGAGTTGGTGTCCGGTTTCAGTTTGATAGGAATGGAAGTATGAATAGGCTTGCGATTCTCTATGCCCATTTGACGTAATGAAGATAAAATATAAGGTTTTTAAGTAAGGAAATAACCTCAAGAATTCTTCTATATATGGACTCCAAGAAAGTTGTTGACATGACCAAGGTCTGTTAGTGAGAATGTTGATTGTAGATGGTGAAGAACATTGAAGATATTTATCGATTCATTCTATATTTCTAAGATGTTATCAAAATAAACAAGGAGAAACATATGGATATCATTATGCTGATATATAAGAAGCGAGCGAGCGGCTGACTTTGCTCATTTGAAACCTTTTAAGTTTGAGATGATTGGAAAAAGGTCGAATACCACTGACAAGGATCTTTTTTTGAGGCTGAAAATGGTCATTTTGTGTAAGCAGATGTGCTTTGGATGTTGAATGACTTGGAACCCTTGCAGTTGTTGCATACAGATGACTTCATCTAGAGAGACGTGAAGAAATGCATTTGATATGTCGAGCTACTTGACTGGCCAGTTGTCGTGTAGAGCTATCATGAGAAAAATTCGTATGGTTGGAAGTTTAGCAAAAGGGCTGAAGGTTTTGTTGTAATTGATATAGTACTGCTATTTAAATCTCTGAGAGACGATGTAATCTTTATGTTTAGCAAATGAGCCATCCGACTTGAATTTGGTTCGATATGTCCACCTTCAGCCAATGATGTTTTGATTTGGTAGTGAAGGAACATGTTGTCAAGTTCCTTGACTTTAACGAGCATGAAATTTATTGGACATATCTTAACACCAATGAAGGTGTTTTACAGGTTCAGTATAGCAGCTAGGATCGACTGGAGGAGATGTAGTGGTGTGAAGTCAAAGATTTGTTTCAATTTGAAGGAGTCGATTTGAGCTCTAGTAATCATAGATTGTCTGATGGCTTGTATGGAGAAGAATTAGAGAATACAATGGTATTGTTAGATAGTTTTGAAGATTGATGTATTTTTTTAGTGTTGTAGTTTGAGTGGAGGATAGTGAAGAGCTAGTTGTAGGTAGAAGATTGTTTAGGTAGGATGTGGTTACTGTAGGAGGTGGAGGGGCGAAGAATTTGGATGAAGTTTGTGTTAAGAGACAAGGTGGAATGCTGAAGTGAGGGGTTGATGTAGATATAGTTGGAGAATTGATTTGATTTGAAGTTTCATTGAATACGACATGGAGAGAAGTGATGACTTTTTGAGTTTGAAAATTGTAGCAGTGATAACATTTGTATTTAGATGCATATCCAATGAAGATACATGGTGGGGGCTACAGGGAGAAGTTTATTTGAGTTGAGGGGTCGTTGCCATGGAAAGCATAAGCACCTAAAAGTGCGGTGGTGATTCAATGTAGGCAAAAAGTGAAATAGTAGTTCAACAAGATATTAGAAATCTTTTGTTTTGGAGGGCATGTGATTTATGAGGTAGGAGACAGTACTGAGAGCTTTCGGCCCAAAATCATATAGGAAGTTGGGCTATTAGAAGGAGGATTCTAGTGGTCTTAATTAAATTTAGATGTTTGCGTTCAACAAACCCATTTTATTGGGGTGTGTATGAGTAACTAAATTGATGTTGAATACCTTGTGAGAGAAGTTATTATTTGAGAGTTTGAGAGGTATATTCACTACCCCCATCAGAGCATATAGTTTTGATATTGGTGTTAAATTGCTTTTGAACAAATTTATGAAACATTATTATGATTGTATTAGTTTTAGATTTTGCATACATCAGAATAATATCTTTTAATCATCAATTAAAGATGAGTAATACTTGTGTCCTTGTAAGAAACTAGTTGGAGTAGTTTCCCATACATCATAATGAAGAAGAGCAAATGGTATCCGAGATCTACAAATAGAAGACGAAAAGGTAATTATTGAAATTTTGCTTAAATAAATTCGGTACAAAGATGATGAAAATTGGGATTGATGATAACACTGTGGATTTTGGAGATGTGTGTCGTAGCTTCTGAATGAGGATGTTTCAAGCATCTATGCCAAAGTTGTGAAGGTGAAATGGAAGGATTATGAACAACTGAGAGTGCATTGATTGAACATGACCATTTTTAGTGTGTAGTTTATGGATTGGTTTGTTTTCCTCCGACCGTTGATAATGAAACCAAATTTAGTAGAAATGATAATACAATCATTATCAAAGGAAAGTTTATGAACAGATATAAGGTTATGAACAAGATGAGGAGAGTATATGAGATTTAGTAGGATTAGCTTACTTTGAGGAGTAGGATGTAAGCCCTGACATGTTTAGGTGATGGGATGAGTAGAACCATCGCCAACTGAAATAGTGTCATTCCCATGGTAGGAAATTGGTTTTATAGATTCTCCAAGTTGGTTGTGAGATGTGACGTAGCACCGTTGTACAAGATCCAGGCCTTTGGTTCTGTAGTGTTTAGCATGGATGTATCAGCTTTTGGGGATGGGTAGGAGGTGAAATAATTTTTTTTGTCAACACATTAGAGCTATATGGTCGTGTTTTCCACAAAATTGACATGTGCTGCCAGGAATGGGGAGAGGTGAGTTGCGGCCTCCCCTGCCAAATTGAGTGTTACCTCCTTTATCGTTGTTGCGACCATATCCACAAAAATTTTTGCATCTTCTTCTATCGTTCCTGCAGGCTTTCATGTTGGATAGTTGTCACTTGATAACTGAACATGAGCTATTATTCTTACAGTGGACATAAGGAATTTGAGTGTCGAGGTGATTGTAATGTCATTTCCAGAGGAGAATGGAAGAACTTCGGATTTGCTAGTGGAGGAGTTGGAATCAGACATGATGACAACAAAATGAGCCTCAAACAATTTTTTTTGGAAATAGTCTGAGATGGAGAGAAAGAAGAGGATAAAAGACTTGAAAGAAGCAGAATTTGTATGAAGTGCCTGCTCTGACGCCATGAAAGTCTGCAGGTGATTAGTAGAGAAGCAGACAGTAAACCAGTAGAGGATAAAGCAGTCATAGATACTGTATATTAATTTTAAATCATCTTGGTTGGAAATAGTAATTAGGGGTCAATACATATAGGGGTGAATTGAATACTCTAGAGAGAAGTAAAATGTCCCAAGTTAGCTACAGGAGACTAATAAGTGACAGTGGAGACTATCACCGAGGTGAGAGTAACTGATTTTGTATGTTATAGTTATTAGATGAGACATAACGATTGAAAGTGAGTCGGCCATTCTCTATTATTTACTAAAATGGAGTCAATATTGGAGAAGTTAAGCTTTGAGGATTGGAGAGGAGTTCGCTGGCATAGGAGAAGAGGAGTTCGCTCGCGCTAAAAGAACAGTTTCACCTTCTGAGCGCAGTCTCAAGCATTGGAGATGGGCGTAGCTTAATGACATGCTTTTTTTAATAGTAAAAATGTTTTAAAAGCTCTATATATAAAAAGAAATTTTATGTGTTGTTTGGTTGCAAGCAGGATTTAAGTTAAATAAGATTTAATCCGGATTTATCAAATCCAAATATTATTAATTTGAAATAATATTTAGTTCAATTAAAATTAAATCTAATTAGATCCATTTAACACGTTTAGCATAAATCTCTTTGAAGTATTTCCTTCTTAAGCAAAATCAGTTAAACCCACCTAATAATTAAATTTAGTTAATCTGGATTTAAGACCAATTAATCTGGATTTAAGTCAACAAAATTAACAGAAGGAGAAGAATGTGAATTCAACATTGCATCGGATTTATTTAACCCCTTTTAAACATATCGTACCAAACACCATCTTACAATGCATTAAATTGTAGTACTCGTTTTGCAGTCTCTCTATCCATACCGAAAAGATTGGAGGCCCAATCCGCCAGATGAATTAAAGCTGCCGTAGATATTTAGCTTTTTAAAATACTTAAATCATCAATTACAATATCATGAAGAGATATTTGGACGATTAAAGCTAACAAAAGCAATTTCTGTATAAAAATTAATATTTTTCTGTATCAATCTCAATCATCATTGAAAGCCAAAAATCTAAGCGGTCACAATAGCCGGTGGAAATCAGTAGTACTTCATCCAACAAAATTAGGGAAGATTTACGTACATACCAATTAATTCTTATGTATTTACTTACATGTTTAAGACCCAAACTTTCAACTTTTACATACATGCTCTTACTTGTGCCCATTTCATATGAATTGGGTGGCATGTATGTAAATGCCCTCAAAATTAACTCCTCGAAAATCCATTGAAAGAGCCCACAACTAATATGGAGTCATCGTCATGCATGATAGAAAGATATTCTTCTGCACTATAAATAGTCCGTACAAACGAAAGTTCTTTTAAATTGTCCTATTTTCGGGAGAAAGGCCCTTGTGGCTGAAAAATTATTGTGGCATTTAATAATTCGATTTGTATGTGAAGTGAAACAAAATAACAATCACAAGAAAATTGAAGGACACGAGATTTTACGAGTTTCAGCAATGCGTTTACGTCCTCGAGAGCAAAGCGGCGGTTTCTATTCTAGAAGTAAGAGTATGATTCCCGTAAAATTACAAAAAATATTATATATATAAATACAACCCTTAATGAAATTACAAAAATACCGATGTACTGTACCGCGGGGGCGTTGCTCCCGCACCCCCAACCCACTTAACTAAACACCCCCATTTGAACAGATACTTCTGTTGCACTCCGCTCCGCTCCAATATCTGTCCTTTATCAGGGGAGCTCAAAAAGTGTGATCGTGTTCGGCTGATTTGCTCAGCGAGCCGAACACGAACCGTTCAGAACAAAGAGTCGTTTTGACAACCCTGATCAAGTAGTCATAATATGTTAAGGAGTTGGACAAAATTTAAAACATCATTTGAATCTAGTTTAATAATTTTTATTTTATTTTCTTCTCTTAATTAAAACTTTTAATTGATTATAAATCTTTGTAGCTTTGTAGTCAATCAAATTTTTTAAAAATACTATATAATTGATTAGTAGTATTTCGAGTCAAAACGTGCCGAACACGAATGAACAAATATTGCTCGAGTTGTTCTTGTTCGGCTCGTTAACTTAGCGAACGAGCCGAACACGAGTTTATTAATAGCCGAACACGAGTTGTTCGTGTACAACGAGCCATTTTGACAGCCCTATATGAGCCATACCGAACAATATATATATAGATATGAATTTATTTAATAATATGAATTTAAATACTTTTAGCAATATAAAAGATTTTATCATCTTTCTTGAATCAAGATTTACAATTAATTTCAGTTATATAATACCTTAGAAAAAAAAAAATTAAAAAGGTGTCTATAACTATATATTCTTTTTGAGATGAATTTCCCATAGAAATATGCCAAGTGTAGCCTCTCTCTGTCTGTGAGCAGAAGTGCATGGCCGCTAATTGGGAGCATGGCAACCTAATTGCCAAGTGTAGCCTCTCTCACACATACCCAAGCCTCTTTTGAGCCTTGGCAACCTGTAACCCCTTTTCAACCCTTGTCTTCTTCTCTCATACACACCAACCTCATGTCCAAAAAAGACAGCCACCACCTTCTCTCTATGTAGTTGAACCACTCATAGCCATAGCAAACCAAAATCTCAATAAAAAGGCTTTGTTATCTCTCTGCCAAACCAAAAAAGAACCAAAAGAAGTTCAAATGGAGAAATCAAATCCTCCCTTCTCTTCTCCCTCTCCTCCTCCTCTTTCCACCACCATTACCAAGCCAAGAGCAAGGAGAAGCAAGAACGCTCATGCGAGAACTACTGACAAGAACAATGTGGGAGGCAGCACTAGTGCTTGTGGGAAGAGAAGCTCTATCTACAGAGGAGTCACCAGGTTCTTCATTTTATTCAAGTTTTATATTTTATATTTCAGCTGAGTATATTCAAATATTTGTATGCTTGCATGTCAACCAAAGGCATAGGTGGACAGGAAGGTATGAAGCTCATCTGTGGGATAAGAACAGCTGGAATCTTATGCAGAACAAGAAAGGCAGACAAGGTTTATATGGATCTTAAAAAATCTCAGATTATTTTAAGCTGCATTATTTATTGAATTTTGTTTTTTTTAGAATTTAATTATTTTTTGGTTGCTTTTGGCAATATGGAACATTTATGGTCTGGCCGATTAGTTTATTTGGGTGAGTTAATCATCTATCAATGTTTTTGTCTTCTTCTTCTTTTTCTATTTTTTAAATATTTTATAATCTTAATGATGTGATCTCTGGTTGCATGGATGGATGGTTGGTGATGTGGTGAAGGGGCTTATGATGATGAGGAGGCTGCAGCACATACCTACGATCTTGCGGCGCTTAAATACTGGGGTCCTGATACAATACTTAATTTTCCTGTAACCTTTCTCCCCTAAATTTCTTTTTTCTTAATTACAATTCAAGTTTTATTACTATTTTCTTAAAATTATATGAAGGCAAGCACCTATGTGAAAGATTTTGAGGAGATGCAGAGCATGTCGAAGGAAGAGTACTTGGCTACTCTTAGGCGAAGGAGCAGTGGCTTCTCTAGAGGAGTATCTAAATATCGAGGCGTTGCAAGGTATTACATTTTTTAATGTATTACATTTGTAGTCACAATATAAAAATTTATGTAAAATTTGTACTAATCTCAAGAGCCATGGGGCTTATGCGTGTGGCGTAATTCATAAGAAATGAAAGCCAGACGTTGTAATGTAATACACAGATGATTCTCAGACGTTATGTCCACATTTGTGCATGTGCATGATTCTAAGTTAAGGCAAAAGGGAAAATATAAAAGATTAAATAAGATAAGAACATTTTAATTGACCATTGCTTGTTGTTTACATTACTGGGAATAATATTTTAGTGTTTTTCAGAGATGTAGGTGGTCGCGGCTTGTTAGGTAAACTTCACCTTGCAAGTTGAAGATAAAAAAAACATGAGTCGCTTCATCGAAAATGTATACCCATGAATTAAGATTGGTCTACGCTAAATCAATTTAAGTTTTGACTTGTTACAGTTTTTTTTTTATATATAATTCATTTGAACATAACATCAAAAATATCATTATAATTATTTTTTTAAAAGTGAAATATATTTTCTTATATATGAATTTATAACACCAACGGCATGTATGGGACAGCTTTTTGGCTGTTTTGCCTTTCAGACCGACAATTGCTATTTTGTAGAAATTTTTGTAATAGAAAGTTGTTTATTTCGATCTGACCTGTTAAAGTGTGGCGTTTGTCAGAAAGTTGCGGTCTAACTCTTTGAAATTAAAATAAATTTATAGTAGTCACTTAAGTTTTTTGAAAATCAGCTTCTTCTACAGTGACTTTACTGTAACTTCTTCAATGCCCCAGGCAGACGCTAAGATGTAAAATGTAAATATCAAAATTTAGGTATTAGATATATAATGCATAAGAATTGTGTGGTATGTATGCCAATTTCCCAACTTAAAACCGCTAAATTCTCAACCACTAAAGCATTTAAGATGACCTGCAACCCTTATTTCGCTTGTCAACTTATAATTCATGAATAAAATATTTTCTTATATTTTTATTTTTCGTAAAACCTTTTGGAAAATTAATGCAAAAAAACAGTAATATTTTGACTGTTTTAAGCAGGCATCACCACAATGGTCGATGGGAGGCGAGGATTGGACGCATCCACGGCAACAAATACCTCTACTTGGGAACTTTCAGTACACCATCCTCTCAACTTCTTTAATCAAATCTCATTCTTGGAGACAATTGGTTGCTTTTAAATTAAACAATATTTATTCATTTTTACTCATTTTTTTAATGTAAAATTAAAATTAAAATATTTTTTATAAAACTAAAAAAAAATTGTGAATTTGAAATCGATGTTAATATGTACCTCCATCAAAGAAAAAAATAGTGATAAATTTAACAACCTTCGTTATTTTTAAAACATAATCAAGTGACCAATTTAGAGAGCCCCAAAAATTAGATTAAATATAATTATTTATTTAATAAATTTAAAATTTACATAATTAATAATTCATAAATTTAGGACATTTATTTATTTCAAGCCAATAATGAGGCAAATATGATCAAACAAATATTTACTTATATTTATGGTCTTGTTTTAAATTTGATCTTAAAACTTCTATTTGTATTCTACTTGCTTAATGAATGATCAATCAAATATGTGCTTCACTATTTATTCATGAATCAAAGCTTTTTTAATGGAAGAAATATTACGTGCAGACATGATAGGTGCTGATAGACGTAAATTGATGTTATTTGAGTGATATTAGGGTGATATGAATCACAATACCACTCCAATACTATCAATCCGTACATACGAATATTACATGTAATATTGACTCCCATTATTTCTTTATAGGTACTGAGGAAGAGGCAGCTCAAGCCTACGACATGGCCGCCTTGGAATACAGAGGCCCCAATGCGGTGACCAACTTCAACATTAGTTACTATACAAGCCATCCATCTCCATCACCAATCCCAATGCTAGAAACCCACCATTCCGTAGTTACCCCATCTCCCTCCACGTTAAAATCTCCATATAAAGAACTTTCTGACATCATTAACATACAAGCCCCAGATGATTTTGAAGATTTTCTGTGGTATGATATGGACAATAAAGACTTTGACTCATCACAAGAAGTAAACATGGAGGAGACTAATATCCTCCATGATTTATTTGATTGTGTTGGTTTTGAGGAAAATATCGAGCAACTTTTTGAGGTGATTGATTCTGATAGTGCCAATATAGGCAACAACAATGATGATAGCGGCGGCGATTGTGTTGTGGAGGAACTCGCGGGTTCATCACTTAATTCAACCACTTCTTATCGTTCTCCCGTTAGTATTTGCTCTTAGGCACCGTTCAATGAAGCTTCTTCAAAGGACCCGTCGTCTTCGATTTGAAACGGCAAAATTTCAACGTTTTTGAGATACGGCGTTTGGAGACCTTCCGAATTTGCTCCGTCGCCCAACCTAAATTCTTCCAAGCGGCGACATTCTGTGAAGCCGAACAAAAGTCGAAAGTGATCTCAAACGGAGCCTTTGTGTTGCTCTATCGTATTTTAGAGGATTTAGTTTGGTTTAGTTTGGTATGGTGTGGTTGGGCTGTTTATTAATTTGATGTTTATAATTAATTATGAGGTTTTGGATTTTATCATTATTCATGTGCAGGGATGATGAAATTACTGGCCGGCCAACAAGATTTGGTAGACATGATCTGGTATATATCTGAAGCTCAGAGTTATATTGCTTGTAAGAAGCTTTCAATTAGATTTATTTAATATTCAAATAGAATTCGAATTGAAAATGTCTAATACTTAAGTATGAGTTGGCTGACTATGATGAAATTAAAAATATTTTTCTTGGACTAGCTTTAATTAATTAAGTATTTTATATATTTTTAGCTTGATTTTCGAATTGAGTATTACAAAAGACAAGGAATTGAGTACTTGCCACTTAAGTTTGTCAGATCTATGGCATGTATTCTATTTATTTTTAACATGATTTTTTAGTCGAGTTTTGCAAAAGACAAGGTATTGAGTACTCGCCACCTAAGTTTGTCAGATATTAGTTAGCATGTTGAAATGTTTTGGCTTAGAATATCCCTTAAACAAGCTTCTAAATCTTTTTATTTTGCAAGATTTCTTTTTGTTTTTTGTCTTGCTAATATACAGCATTTTATTCTTGAATTTCTTCCAGAAAAAGTGTAATTCAGCATATTCTCATTCTTCTTCTTTTTTTCTATAGTGTTAGATAAAAATGTTCAAAAAAACATTTAGACTTTGTGAAACTCACATAAATACCACACAATTCTTATGTTTTTAATTACATATGTAAGGACTATGTCGCGTACCTCGGTTTGTTGGTTGGCATGTTTAAGATCCTTCGAATCCCCCTTGGCACAATTGGCCTTAAGGAGGTGGTACTCGATTTGTTAGGCACATGAGGAGTGGTTAAATATTTTTTAAAAAAAATCACGTATGTAACAACTAAAATTTTATATTCACACTTATAAATAATACTTAATTTGGCATTATAGTTTATGCAGAACAGGGTTTATGTCACTTTAAAAAGTAGATATAAGAAGCTTAGCTTTTGACGACTCTTTAAATTAGATTAGAAATGGCTATATAATTGGTCATCTTAGATCAATAAACTAAAAATAAAACTGCACAGAAGCCACATCCAACGCTCCTCGACAAAATCTTATTTTCATCACAATAAATCCCTTAAAACTTGCACCCTAACCATTTTTGTGATATAATATTCTTCAACAAGGCAAGTCTCATAATGACATTTACATCAGATTAACATCGCTATGACATGCGTAGCAACAATGCTTGCACCATAGTTATCTCTGGTAAGACTTTAGCGACAGAATTGCTTGCATTGCAACTATCTCTGATAAGCTCTACATTGTGCTCTAACTTGCTCAAAAATTCTCTCTCTCAATGGCTACACAACAATCTTGCTTGCATCACAACTTATCTCTTTAGCACATAGCCTCTTATTTGACTTGCATTGCAATCTTCTTCGATAATGTTTATGCTACATTCAACAAAAAAACTTATACCAAACACATTTGAGGATTTATTTGAGCAAATTTAATGCCACCAATTTTATCATTAAATCCTTTTGTATGAAGATTAGACAATCTGTTTTATTTAAATAGGTAGCCCTCAAAAATTTTTTTTTTCATTTTTAAGTTTTCTCATTTATAGAATGGCATGCTCCTTTTCATTTGGTTGTTTGTGCGTTGGTGAGGTGAGGAAAAAAAGGCTAAAGTAATGGAAATCTATCTTCACCTTATATGTAATAGTTTGACATTAAATATTAGAAATCATCTAACCTCAACTCATTGATCAATTGCAAATAAAAAAGAAAAAAAAAGAGAGATTTACATATGTAGCACACAATTCTTATGTAAATACATATCTCAATTATATGAAGCTTAACAACCTGTATTTATATAAGCGTTGCCAAAAACTTTTTTCGGTACTTTTTTTCTACTCAACTATTGTGAAAGATGATAAATCCTCCACGGAAAATCATCGTAAATTAATTATGATCATGATATATGAATATATAAATTAAGACTAGTATAATCCAAGATACGGTATCAAAAGAATATTCATGTCATTGTTCCGAACAATATTACTATTTATGAATAGAACTTACTATAGTTGATATATCTCTATGAGCATTGTTAGACAACACTTCATTTCTCAAAAGTTTAATTTTGATTTGCTTTTTATGACGGAATTTCAATAGTCCAAAATCAGGGACATGCACAATAAAAATCAATTAAAATTAAATTCAAAAGGTAAGAAAAAATTAAATCAATTGATTTTCTTTCCATCATATTATTGAAGTAGTCTTTTTATAAAAATAAAAAACCACTCAATTTAGATGTCACTTAACCATTAAAATACTATTTTCTAATTTTTAGACTGCTCAATAAATCATAAATGCATTTAACCTTAACGATGCTTATGAAATTTGAACTAATGGCTATAAATAAATAAATAAATATATATATATATATATATA
>NW_018164852.1:1187894-1190530 GCF_001263595.1 Phalaenopsis equestris
ATATATATATATATAATGGTATTAAATTCAAATACTTGCACACTAATTTTTTATAAAGTAAATGAGATACAAGGTGAGCACATTTTTAAACAAAGTCATATGAGATAAATATATTAATTATTTATAACATTGATTTGTCATTCTAATGTTTGATACATGACTCTCTCCACATAATACCACGAGGATATCAATAAAAATATTGTGTTTCCTATGTAAAATGTTATAAATAGAATAAAACGGAACTCTTAAACATCAATACACCTTTTAATGCAATGGTTAGAATTTCTAATAAAGCTCTAAAGTGTGAACGTACAGGAGTACTCTCAAAGTTGGAAGACTATTAACCTTGAGATATATTTCATAAATTGAGTCGATCCTATATTAAGGGAATGACGAATAACAAATAATGAATAACGAATGTGACGGCTCGCATGTTATAATCGAGTAATTTCGAACATTGTCAAAACTGCCAAAATGATTTCTAATTGAGGGATAGACTGCAAAAACACTTCTAGACTATGAAAATTATCTAATAAGAAACCTTCCATGGTCAAATTAACCAATTCGATCATATATATATATATGTATATATATATGTATATATATATATATATGTATATATATTATTACCCCAAAATTTATATATTTATTTACCAATTCTTCCCACTCTGCCTCCACCATCGCCCTCGCCATACTCCACCGTCCCATTCAACCAATCGGAATGAAGGAGAGAATTAAAAAAATAATAAAATAATTTTAAACTATTTAAATTTTGTACTCTGGTGCCCCTCTATTACTTTTCACCTCAAATTCCAAGCTTCTTGAAAATTGAAGTGATTCAGGGTTAAATTGATCAGGGTTATATTGATCCGCATATATTGAGATTCAGAATAATGCGGAATATCAAAATAAATAATTTTATTAATATAAAAGAGGATATAAATAACTCTTATATGAATTTTATAATAGAAAATATAATAAAAAAAAAATGATATGAAAGAATATATACATCAAATTATATCTCCGATGATCAATTCATATTAATTATTAGGAGATGTATGAACTATCATAGAATAGGAAAGTTTAAAATAAGGAAAGAAATAACTTCTAATCCAATGAAATAAATATAAAATATGAAAGAAAATATCTCCTTAATTTAAGGAAATAATTTATTCATCATAACTTCTTACAGGAATAAATTATTTCCTAGTATAACTCTTAACACTACTATTCAAGTTTGGAATGTATGTAAATAATTCCTAAGTCGTTCGGATTATCAAATTTATTAGAATCAAGCTTGACTAAATTTTGAGTTTTGTCTGTCATGTGTTTCGGCGTAGAAGGTAGATGTGGGTTTGGAAAGAGACAATTTATAGGAAAACTGACTTTCAATTGACCGTGATTATCGTTGACTGCGTAGAAACATGTAAATCACACCCAACAAATTCTGCTGACAGAGAAAGCAGCTGAAGAAAGGGCGGTTGGAAACACAGCTCCCCCTGATGCTTGTGCAAAGAAGAAAAAATGTTGCAGGAGAAAAGGGTCGGCGATTGATCCAGCTGCAAGACCCAACGCTGGATTTTTGTGGAAGAAAATAGTGTTGTTTCCCGAGACTCGGAAGACCAACAGTAAAAGACTATTTTGTCTCCTATGGGAAAGTCCTTCGGGTAAGAACAACGGAAGAACTTGCTGTTGGGAAGGACGACAGAGAAGCCATCAGTACATAACTCATTAGAGAAGGGTCGCCATTGAGAGCGAGAGTCGGTCGACAGAGGTCCGGCTGAAATCTTGCCGGGAAAGCCCGTTAGTGAGAGGCCCGCAATAATCCACGGTTGGTTGCCCAAACAATATATCCTCGATGAAGTTCTCAAGAATGTTGTTACTGTAGATGCGCTCCAGTCTCGCGACAAGAAGGTCCGAGAATGGAATCCCGAGATCAACTCTTAGAAAAACTATTATCAAGCATGTTGTTATTAGAGACGACATAATATCAAACAAGCAACATGTGAATAAGCTTGGCTCAATAAAGCTTAGCTCGCTATGGTAAAACTTATTAAATAAATTTGCCAAATTAAAATCTCATTTGCAAAGCTGAATAAATCTCATTTATTTTTTCAAATAAACTATTCATTCAAGGCTCTTTAGTCAAGCCTGAACCATCCTATTCTCTTCTCCAACTAGGCTTCATGTATTCTTTATTTGTAATTTAAGTTCAAGGCTTATTCCATGATACTTATTTCTCATTACAATATTATTTAAAATTAAATCATTACATAGATAACATCATGATATTATATTTTGATGTGTAACATTATTAAGACTAATTGATATTATATTTTGAGGTGTAGATGTTTGATACGTAAATACATAAGAACATTGTGGTATGTATGTAAATGCCTCTATTTTCAAATATATAAAATTGAAATGAAGTTTGCACTATGAAGGTCACTCGTCATTTCGCGTAGAGGTCAATGCTTTCTTTCAAGCTTTCACTTCATGAAACATTTGTACATGTATAAATATACAAGTATATGAGAAAAATAAAGTAAATATACACATGACAGGTCAAGAATATAATCTTATTAACAAAAACTATTATCTGAATTAAAATAGAAGTTGCTTGAAACTATAAACTG
>NW_018164852.1:1190660-1196914 GCF_001263595.1 Phalaenopsis equestris
CACCGCACCTAGATAGGTGCGGTGTGAAAACGTTATTTTCAGTGTTTTGAAAATGCATAAGCTGTCAAAACGCAGTTTACCCGAACAGGTCAGGTGCATTTTTAAAATGCCACTGCATCAAATAAGCTGCCCCAAACAGGCCCTAAGTATTGGTTTATTTTGATACAAGGAAAATTTTTTTTGGAGAACTCCACCCCTGAGACCGCGTAATGACTAGACACAATGTCTCAGTGAATTTAAAAAGGAAAATTTACTTGCATATCATATATTTTTTTTTCTATTCATATACGTAACATCCAAAATTTGATATTTATATAACATCTTGCTGTCAAATCTATGCATGAACATTTATATTACATTTTTTTTAAAATATTGATGGTGATATTTTTTATGTAATGTTAAGGATTTGAGTGATATTGGTGAAAATATGAATGTTTAGAAGATATGTAAATATATAAGAATAGTGTGATATTTACGGAAATGTCCCACATTTTTTAAAGACAAGAAAATAAGTTTCATCTAATATAAATGTTTGCAATCAAGAGTGGGTTATATGCCTCCGACTATTGCAAGTGTCATTTAACAAAAAATACTAGTAAGATACCTAACACTTTTTTTAGGGAAATGTACATACCTAACACAATGATGTATTTACATATCTCATATCTAAGCTTCCATATTTACATATGTAGCACTTTAAACTTATGCATGAAAATACATCTTTCGCTTTTTAAAATTGATAACAATACTATTTTTAATGTGATATTACATAATTGAGTGCTATGTGTGTAAATATGAAAGTTTAGGTGTGAGATATGTAAATACTAAATGTATTAAAATTGTGTGCTATGTATGTAAATGCCCCAAATTAAGGGGATTTACCTACCATCTAATTCTTATGTATTTACATATCTAACACAAACATTATTTTTTTTATATTTATACTATCCAAATCTTTCACATCACATCAAAAATATCGTTATTTTAACTTAAAAAAAAATGAAATATGTTTTTTCATGCCTAGTAAAGGAGCATATATTTAAAAATTGAAATTTAGGTGTTAGATATGTAAATATAAAAAAACTGAGTGGCTTGTCTTCCAAAAATTGATAACCAAAGGCTCATTATCATCTATATGTATATATATATATATATATAAAGCAGCCAAAACGTAAGTGTCATAGCATCAATTAAACTGCCTGCATTATTGCATTTAATTCTCTGCATCATCAAGATAACAATTAGCATAACTAAGGCATCTTTTATTGATTTCAATCAGCATATCATCAACTAGACTAAAAAATAAATAACTCAGGGCACCATTTCCAGAGTAAGAAAGACATAGCACAAGAAATATGTTAGTCATAAGACTGCATTATAAGTAATCACTTCTTGGAATACATCAAGGCTTCGTTTGAAGATTTTTCTGTACCTTCACGTTCCAGAGAGAGCCAAAAAAATGCTTTGGCTTCGTTTGATTGAGCATCTTCGCTAAAATTTGCTTCCCCCGGAGCAACATATCTCAGCCCATTTGGGATCGCAAATTCGCTTTCCTTCCTGCGTTCTGTTGCTTCATAAATGAAGATGAAAGGGTCAAAATTACCTTCAACAAGTTGATCGCACGATTTGTCTCGCTTCGCTTTCACTGCTTCATTTTTCGCTTCAGTTTCCCTACCTTCGTTCAACACTTTACGGATAAAAAAGAAGCCGCGGAACAAGCAGATTCCCCATTGGATTCACATGAGAAAAGACAACACCATCAGGTGCTTCTCTAATTTATTCAGATTTTCTGAATTCGCTGAGTAAAATCCAATATTATTTTTTTGCATATAGAATATTCTTCCTGATGTTGTGATGAATGCAAAAGAAAGGGTAATGCAGAAAGAAGAGAATTTGCTATGTATCAAAAAAAGGTGAACTTGGATGAGTTTTAAAACTCATACACAGTTAAGAGAAAAAATATGGCATATGGCATATGAAGGCCAGGGCTTTGTTGATATTATCATTCAGTTGTTCTGTTGTGTTGTTTGCATGAAATAAAATTCTTGTTACCTTTCAGAGATGAACAATTTACCATGCAAGTAAAAGCTGATCATATCCTAGAAGCCATGGAAGAGGTTCTCATATATATAAGAATCCAAATGATTTACTAACACAATTCAGAAATCCCAGTTACAACAAAGACACTTTAAATTTTACCTTGATTGCCACCAAATGATAGCTTCAAACTACCATCAAACTATGAAAACAAACTTCCATCAACTATCAAATTATAGCAAACATTGAGAATCCCTGCACATATCACAAAAAAAACTAGAAACAGCACTTCAAATATATTAGGATTTTCCCACAGAGAGGATTGCTGCCGTCATCAGCTGCTGAAATAATAACTAGCAGTACACTCAAATAGAAAAAAAAGAATACATTAAACTTAATTTATAAAAACTCGAATAGTTTATGGCTAGCAAAACATGTAAAAATTTTCATGCAGAACAAAAATCCTCATAGTTTACCACAAATCCTAATTACATCCAAAACACAATAAAAGGATACTTAGAAAAACAACTTTAATCAAATCAAACATCAAATTGCATATCTCAGCGCCTCTGTGTCTTTCCTATAGATCGCTTTCCAGAGAACAAGTGCTTAGGTTTGAGATTTGGAATGACTCTATCTGCCTCACCTCGCCGAGCCGCCTTGTTTCTCACCTTCTCCGACTTCTTTTTAAGCTTGATCGCCTTCAACTTCTGTGCAGAGTCCCTTAATCCTTCTCCAGGTACAACTTCGCCCGGCGGCCGTGAACGCGACCTCGAACGTGACCTCAGTCGCAGCTTCTTGCTCTTATGTTCGTCATCAACATCCATGGCTTCGCCATCAACACCATCACCAGCCAATGATCGATCCCTCTTCCGGCCCTTTCTCGAGGCAGACCTACTTCTCGCTCGATCAATGGCGGAAGCCGGATCCAAGCCCAAAGATGAAAGCTGCCTCCCCATTCTTTCCGTTGTGAACTTTCGGTCCTTATCAAACTTTCGAGGAATAGTAGGGCGGCTCTCTGCGGTGCTCTTCTTCATCCTATGTTCTTGTATGAGCAAACTCTTCTTCCTTCGAATCAAGCCTCTCGCCCCCCCTGAGTCACCTCTTTCCCATCCATTTCAAATTCTGTTTCATAAGACTCGGCTTCGATCCGAAGCCCTTCTTCCCTCTCCAACTCTTCCAACCTCTGTAAGATGTCAGGATCCACAAAATCATAAATATTATGCCCATCTAAGATCTCTGGCATAATGTCTTCCTTCCACTCCTCCTCGGCCAAAATATAATGTTTCCTAAGATTAGCAGAGTATACACCAGCGCCACCGTTCTCATTCTCAAGATCTCTTTCGAGTTCCCTGTTCTCCCTCTTCTCATTCTCCTTCGCTCTGGCCTCTAGAACTGCCAGAGGAATACAAGGAGGCCGCTCTTTGTTATCACGAGGCTTTGGAATCGCAACATGGAACCTATTTAAGCAATCATTTATCTTCTTAGATTTCATCTTCATCTCCACCCTCTGATTCAACAACCTCTCACAAGCAGCATTCTTAACAGAAATAACACCATCGTCAGTCAAGGTGCTCATAGTCAGCAAAACCCCTTCGTCATCAGGTTCACCACCTTGGGCCAAGACAGATTTAATTGCTTCTGCTTTCATATCCATAACCAGCTTCATATCTTCCTCAGAAAGACCATCGAGGGGCTGCAAATCGATCTTATTACAAACAATGACAAGAGGCTTATTCAAGAAGAGTGACTTAATGCTATTAAATAATGCCGCCTGTTGAGCAATGGTGTATCCGCATGATCCAGATATATCGAGGAAGAACAGAACAGCAGATCGAAGATGTGCCAATGCAGTGATACTGCACATTTCAATAATATTGCGGTCCTCGAATGGTCGATCCAAAATCCCAGGAGTGTCAATCACCTGATACCTTAAGTACTTGTAATCTGTATGACCGACGAAGAGTGATTTCGTAGTGAAAGCGTAAGGCTGGACGTCCACATCGGCCCTTGTGATCTTATTCATGAATGAACTCTTGCCCACGTTCGGGTATCCGCATATCAAGATGGTTCGAGTGTTGGGATCTATGGAAGGGAGCCGAGCCATGTGTTGCCTGATCTGCTCTAGGTAAGCTAAACTAGGCCCAATCCGCTTTATAACTGTGCACATTCGACCAAGAGCGGCTACCTTCAAGCACTTACATCGATAGAGAGAGTCACCGTATTTGAGCAGCCTAACATAATCCTTCGCAATCTTTCCAATGATGTTTCTTGCAGTATTGATTTGGCCGAGGGCAAGCTTGTAGTGATCCTTGTTGTAGAGGACATGGAGCAGATCCCCGTAGAATGGATGAATGTCATCTAATCGAGGGAACTCTTCGATGATGGTGGAGAGCTTCTCATGGAAGTTTTGCTGGGTGAATCTCACTTTCCTCATGTAAAATTGTCGGAGGCGTGAAATGGCATATCCCTTGTGCACGACAGTTGGAGTCTGGCGTTGAGTTCGTGAAAGAATGATATCGACAAATTCCTTTCCCGAAGGAACAATGGTGATCTTTTTGAAGTTGTACTGAACCATTCTGTTGATATATATCTTGAATCAGATAACCTTATACCTGCAAATGAAAGAATAAGGATGCATTAGAAAGGTGTTAAAAAAAGAGAAATTTACATATGTAGCACACAATTTTTATGTAAATACATATCACAAACCCAAATATTCATATTTACAAACAATAGCAAGAGCTGATGGCATGCATGTAATGAGAAAGAAGGATATATCTGAAACAACAAATCGTTACTCGATACAATTAGAAATTTAGAACTGGATTGGATTTCATGCAAATTAATTAGAAAACTAAAAGTAGGTGAAAGTCAACTCAATGACCTTAAACGAAGTTCCCCTAAGAAGAAGAAAATAGATATAATATGAATAGAAGTTATGCAAAAAGATTGAAATAAACAGAACGAACATGTCACATAGCCCTATAAACATGAACAGAGGATACACAAAACAACCAAAATAGTTAGGTAAATTCTAATGATGATGATGAAACTGAAATGACTTTCATGCAGTTCGTGTCTCCATCTAACAGCCAAACAATGCAATCCGGCTATCTGTCAGTTTGACATCCTCTTAACTCAAAGAGGATAAACTAGAGATTAAAGAACATAAACTTAATCATGCACTTGAACAATGTTTAGTGAATGTTCTCAAAGAGGATAAACTAGAGATTAAAGAACATAAACTTAATCATGCACTTGAACAATGTTTAGTGAATGTTCCAGATGCATGCCAACAAGAACGGCAACAAAATGTCAAATAACCCCTTTATAAATCTAAAGAGCACAAACAATCACAGAGTGGCCCAGATGTTCTAGGGTAAATATAATCAAGTGATTTCAATCATTATATTTACAAGGAAAACAACAAAATGTTCACAATACAAGAAGTCCGCTCTGGCCTCTAGATCTCTTTCGGATTTTCCGGATTTCGGCCTTAAATCCCGTGAAGTGAATCGGTGCATTTAGTAAATCCGGGACGGACGCTTCGCGCGAAAAAACAAAAAAACGTGAAGTTACCTTCCTCAATGGTTTCAGGTAGGAGAGGAGCAGGAGTAAAAAAATGGGAGTTTCGGGTCTCTGTAAGCCGCGATCCCGTCGTTGCTTTCCCAGCTAGCTCCAATAGCGACTGTATCGCGAGGGTTCGGTGACGAAGGCGATGGTTTTGGGCGAAGCCAGAGAAGGGGGCAGGCACATGCGAGGGTTTCGGGAAGGAGTCGGCGAGGATTTCGGGGAGAGAAAGAATTAGCGTAGGGTTTAGGGTTTAGGCTTAGCAGCGGTTTCTAAGGCCGTCAAAAAAATTTGTTCTTAGTGAATAGTTGTAAATGAGTTTGTGTTCGATTAGTTCAATAATTAAATGAGACAAACGTGAACAATTTTTTTTCATTCGGTTAGTTAAATGAATCAAATACAAACACTGATGTGTTTGTTCGTGTTCGAATCGTTATTATTCGAAATATAAAATAATTTAAAATAATAATATATAAAAATTTATGACATTTTAAAAAATTAAATTTTATAAATTATGATATATAATAAATTAATAATAATAATATATTATATTAGTAATATACTAATACAGATATTATATATTTATATAATATAAGTTATATAATTAATATAATATATTATTTATATATATTAATATTAGGGAT
>NW_018164852.1:1196970-1198098 GCF_001263595.1 Phalaenopsis equestris
TTCGCGAACAGCTCGTGTTCGGCTCGTTCGTTAAGAAACGAACACGAACAGTGACTTCACGAACAATTTCAAACACAAGCTTATTTTAAACAAACTAAATTTCAAACGAATCGAACACGAACACAAGCTCTGTTCGTTCGTGTTCGATTGTTTACACCCCTAGTGGTTTCTATTGATTTTATTTGTTCATTTTCTTTATTTAAGTTTATTTAAGTTAATTTATTAATTTAATTGAGTAATAATTAATACTTAGTTAAAATATTATCAGATTAATTATAGTTAAATAAATTTATATATTATTTTATTATTAATTAATAAAAAAATTAATATATTTACTTTATTTATTCAATAAATTTAAAAGTAATTATCAATAATTAAAATTAATAATAATTAATAATTCTTTTATACATATTAAATTTCAATTTAGTAATTTATTTAATAAATATTTTTTAATAATTAATTAGTTTAGTAAATATATAATTATTAATTATCATGTTTTGAAATAAAATATTAATTGAATTTAAAATTTTAATTTAATAATTTTGGAATATTTTAAAAAGTCGGATTTACATGATTTACTAATTCTTATTATGATTGTAAAACAATTTCTTATGATTTAACAAAATTTATTAAACTTATTACCAAATAATTTTTTAGGATTTAATTTTATGAGGATTTACTAAATTCATATTTACAGCATTTACTAAATCCTATCAAGTCCCCAAGGGTTTCGGGCACCAGTTAGGCCAAGGGAAAGGAAAGCATTAACCAAAGGACACTTCAAATGTATAGCACAAAATTCTTACGCATTGACACATTTAATACCTAAAATAACATTTATAATATTTTGGTAGTAAAAACTAATTCATGAAATGGTGTATCTGTTGTGAGAATAGTACTTCCTGACATAGAAATGAGACGAAAAAGAACACAAGCAAACACAGATCGTTTACGTGGTTCGATCCAACTGGATCTACGTCCATGGGAGGGAATCAATCAAATAGTTCACTAAGGCAAAAGAAATGGAGAATACATAGCTTATACATAGAGATGAGCCCTCATCTTCCTTCTACGACCTCCCTCTCAAGCGACACCTTGATACAAGGCCTCAAGATGCTCTCCTCCTCT
>NW_018164852.1:1199957-1200508 GCF_001263595.1 Phalaenopsis equestris
CTTCAAGCGGAACAAATTAGGAATTCCTCCTCTGCCTCTCGCACGAGAATAGCTGCCTCTCCAGAAACGTCGCACTAGGATTTCTTCCAATGAATTCTATCTGCTGCCCTAGGCTTCTCCTCGTGAACTCCACTGCCTTCGTCCACCGAACGGAGAGCTTCGATCCCTTCTGACAGAGATCACACCTGTTCACTGGAGAAAACTTCCTGTCCTGTGCTCGCGTCTCCTTTTCGCAGGCACTCCTCTACGTCCAGCGGAACAAATTAGGAATTCCTCCTCTGCCTCTCGCACGAGAATAGCTGCCTCTCCAGAAACGTCGCACCTCGCCAAACTGCTCAGGTCCTCCTGCTTTGCGAACTCCCAAACAGGGAACTTCCCGAACCCTTCTCTGCGCGATCTCCACCTCTTCCTGATATCTGCCTCTTCCCTCTAGCCGAGCTGCTCGCAAGACCGAACTCCTGCTCCGAAATACTCTACTGGCAACCTTGTCGCAAATTTTTCGCCCTCACTCACGGATTGTTCCTCCTCCGTCTTGCCGAACCGCACAACCG
>NW_018164852.1:1200899-1201305 GCF_001263595.1 Phalaenopsis equestris
TAGCTATTCTCTCCTCCTTTGTGGTAGCTTAAGATCTCTTCCCTTTCCTCTCCTAAGCCTCACACCCTTAAGATCTCTTCCCTTTGTGGTAGTTTATAATCTCTTCCCTTGCTCTCTCCTAAGCCTCACACCCTTAAGATCTCTTCCCTTGCTCTCCTAAGCCTCACACCCTCTCTATTTATAGAAGCAAGAGAGAAGGAAGAGAGTGGTAGGTGAGCGGTAGGTGAGCAGTAGGTAAACAATAGGTGAACGGTTGGTGAGATGTGGTAGGTGAGCAGTACAATAGAACAAAAGTACCCTTTTACCTTAGTTCATTAATTGGGGGTCAAAATAACAGTATCTTTTAAATTTTAATATGTTCTCAACCATTCAAGTGTGATATATATATATATATATATATATATAT
>NW_018164852.1:1201372-1201757 GCF_001263595.1 Phalaenopsis equestris
TATATATATATATATATATATATAAGAGAATGGGTCATGGGGTGAGGTTCCCCACCCAGCCAATTGGCTCAACCCTCGTCAGGTCTGGGGTGTCCCATGCACCTAAATATTTGAGTATCCATGCCTTAAGGCAACAGTTCCGAGAGGCAGAATTTGAGTCCCAGACTAGAGGGGACTTACACCGTCGAAGCGGATGCTCTATCAATTGACCTAAAAATGCAGCGCGAGCACAAAATTCTTATGCATTTACATTTAACACCTAAAAAAACATTTATAATAATTTGGTAGTAAAAATCAATTCATGAAATGGCGTATCATTTTAAATTTTAATATGTTATCAACCATTCGTGTGATATATATATATATATATATATATATAATTTTT
>NW_018164852.1:1201966-1214324 GCF_001263595.1 Phalaenopsis equestris
TATATATATATAGAAAGTTTAGGTAATATATAAGAATTGTGCATTATGCATGTAAGTGTTGCTTTAAGAAAATGCTTTTAAAATTAATTTAATGAATTTAATTGATTAACATTTAGTAATCAATAATTAATACAAGTGTTGTGGAATTAGTTATAATTACATGGACTTCGAAATGTTGTCAACGCTGAAGAAACTCTTAATTAATTTATCAAATTAAATTGAAAATTTCATATTTAATTAATGCTAATTATTAATAAATTTAATAAGTAATCGACTAATATTTGATTAATGAATGTTGTTAAAACATTGCTAAATAAATTAAATCATAATTACTTATTGATTAACATAATTCACAATGAAAAATTAAAATAGATAAAAAAGACGTCATAATTATATCATTAATATATAAAATTAAGCTCATCTTTCAACAACATAATTAAATTTAAAAAAAACATTATCAAATAATTTTATAGGATTTGATACGGTATCAAGAAAAAATTCATCATCTAACATGAATCTTGATGCGCGGCAAGAATCACTTGACAATTTTTTAAATAATAAACATTTAAACTCACATTAAAGATATTCCAGAACTCCGATTTTAACTACGAGATGGATTCAATGACACCATAATTAATCTAATCTGAGTTAGATCATGCCCTGATTAAGTCATTAAACCATTTTTGGAACCTTTGAATGGTTAATTGAAATGTTAAATAAATTATAAATTTAACAAACATATATACAAATTGAGCATCTCGACAAGGAAAAGCCAACGATCCTAATATCACTCAATTATGACATTGTTAAAGAACTCTAATATCCACAAAATATCGTTTGATTGAGGGAACCTAGCTGGGTTGTCAGATTGAGTGCTCTAGAATCCTTCGTTATTTGCATGAGGAGCTCTCCTAAACTATATAAATAAAGTCATACCCTGTCAATGAAGAGAGATATCGAGCATGAACCATATGAAGATTAGAGCTTGGAGGAAGAGTTGAGCTCTAGTGCTCTACACATAAGGTTAACGAATGCAACCGCTCCCACGACTGTCGATCACCGTCGACCACCGCTCGCCAACCATTATCGACTAGTGATCCACCTAAAAATTACTTATTTTTATACACATTTTATGCTCAATTTCTTAGGACATTATGTTTTAATGAAAGGTATTTTTGTGTTTTTTTATGTAGGTGTAAGAAAAAATGTTCAAGAATGAAAAAGAACAAAATTACATCAAAAAGAAGCAAAAATGAATTTAAATGAAGAAAGAAGCCAAACCAACCGAACTGGTGCCTAGGCGCCAGAAGCTAGGTGCGACAGTTGGGCGCCTAAGCGCCACAGTTACCTTCTAGAAGATACATTGAATGAGGATGAATTTTGAAGAGGTGTCTGAAGTAACCCTTAGTTATTTTCGATGCTCTTTAAATATGAATCAAACCCAAGTGCCTTGGGGGTCGTTTTACATAAGTTCTAGTGTGTGTGAGTGTGGAGAGGGTGTGTAAAGTTCTCTTTGTGTATCTTTATTATTTCTAAAGTTTAGAGTTCCTTGGAGTTAGAGAAGTCAGGGAACTTCAAAGGAGTGTTTGGGAAAATATTGCAGATAAATATTTGTAATTTTGTCTTTAAGTGTTGTATTTTGGATATGAGTTTTATGAATATGTTTTGTTTTGTTATCTTCATGCTTTCTAAGTAGTTTTCTCTCTTTCTCCATTGGTGTTTCTTCTTAATTTAATTATGCTATGAAATAATATAATATAATTATATAAAATAATAATAATTAATTTATTATTAATGCAATTAATATTTTCATTTTAATAATTAAATAAATAACTAGAACAAATTGAACATTATAGTGACATGTATATAGTCTGGAAACCCGACGACGCAGGGATACTGGTCCAAAGGAGGTTGAAATACTACATTGACTGTCTGGTGTAACAAAGTTACGTACAGATCTTATAAAATTATTTTAAAAATTTTAAGAAAAGCACTTATTCACTCAACATAAAACAATTCTTTTTAATAAAATGTTTGATCCGGATTTTTTATGTACTCTGCTCTCATATACTTCTATCATTTATTCTCTTGTTCTCATAAGAAGCTTCCTGTTATTTTACGGAACAATATTTTTCCCATGTCGTGAGTATCTTGTCTTCCACTTCTTTGTTGGCGGGTACGAGAATGCTTTAATTTTTTCAAATTTTATAGTTACAATTTTTTTTTCTTTTTGTTGCACATCATTTTTTATTTCGCATATGTTTCTATTAGAAACTACCGTGTCATGATAATCAATGCTTTTATTAAATAAGTGTTCTTCAGAAATTTTCCTCTTAGTATGGTAACACATATTAGAAATAACTATTTAGGGATATACATGCAGGGAATACAATGCATTTGAAGCTATAAAAAACTTTGTCAAAAAAGCCAAAACTATCTAAGGAGTGTTTAAGATGTAAGTGGTCTTTGTACCCCCTCCTCACCTTGAAGTACCCAAAGCTATTTATGAATTTTTTCATTGCATATATCTTGAAAGTTAACAATTTCTTAAGTATGTGTTCTTTCAAACTTTTTCGCTTAGTATGGAAACACAAATTAGAATAAATTATTTAGGGATATATGTGAATGAAATACGGTGCATTTGTAGCTACATAGAACTTTGTCAAAAAGGTCTAAACTATCTAAGAGGAGCTTGAGATGTAAGTGGCCTTTGTACCCTCTTCCTCACCTGGAAGTTCTCGTAGCTACAGATGCCTTTTTTCAGTCCATATATCATGATAGTCAACACTTTCTTAAGATTAAAACACTTACAATTCATATTTCTTTACTAAATGTTAGCTTTAAGTAAGTATAATTTTTTCTTACAGGATTAGACTTAATTTTAAAAGATGAGAACAAATATGTTACGTTTATTGGTATGCTTTGATTGAGAGTTACGAATCACAAATGATTTTACTCCTACTTATGTTAGTGATCGTAACTGTCCGGTTCAAGTGTCTCAATTGATAACACTAAATGATTTGAAGAGAAAAATATTATGTTTACTATGTCAAGATAGTTCACAATTTATAGTAAATATAGTTTGTCAACTACCGGTGAGTGTCGGTTTTACAGCGACTCATGTCGATGACGATGAATCATATGAATTCATGTTATTAGAAGTAAAAAAACATATAATAGTGAAGTCAAAGCCTTATCTACTAATGATACGAACACTGTTGGTCCTTCCCACGTTGTTGGTCCATCCCACATGTTGGGCCTTCACATGCTGATGGTCCTGAACAAGTGACTGAAATTTATAGGTATGAGTAATATAACTATTGTGATTACGTAACTGTTAGAGATATGTAGCGGAACAGAATTTCATTTTATGAATTTCACTTTGTAAGCCAAGTCCAATTTAATTCAACACGTATGACACCGGGTTCTATAATATACCCGACCATCTAGTAATTGATTATGGTGCACGTCGATCATTCAATCTCTCACATTCATTTCACCATATGTTAGTAGAAATGTAGAGCCTTTCATGCAACAAGAATCATAAGGTGTCCACTTGGATGTTAGCCAAGGCGATTATGAAACCATGGATTGTGGCACTAGTGAGAATTCAAGCTAATCAGACGAAAACGAGGATCTTAGTAGGTGAGATACTGATCTGAATAATATTTTAACGGGACATGATTTAATACGTCAACATGCAGAGTTAAATATATAGATGCTAGATGCGATGGTTGAGAACAACCAATTTGTGAAGCCCAATCATACGACTGAAGAGTGGATGCAGTTGATGACTGCGATGCCCCTGTAAATCACATCCCTTTTTGTGAAGATGATGTCATTCATGATTTATTAGATGAGGAAATGATATTTTCAAGTAAGGATGCACTGCAATATGCTTTGAGTAGTTGGTCAATATTGAACAATGTAGAGTACATGAAAACAACTTCAACCAAAAAAAGACTTGCAGTTCAGTGTTTACAATTTACTCATGAGACTCATTTATGTCAGTGACGTCTACATGCATCAAAAAGCCAACGATTAAGGGGTAGGTAGATAATTTATTTAATTGACACACATGTACTCTCCCAATTACGTCAATTGGACGTAGAAACTGCACATCAAAGTTCATTTGTCATTACATAGGAAATTGTTGCTCAAATGGAGTCTAAATTCAATGTTTGTGTTAGCTACCTGAAAGCATGGGATGCAGGTAGAAAAAACCATTAAATTGGTTTTTGGTAGTTTCGAGGAGTATATTATTCTTTATTCCATTTAATATCAATAATAAGTAGTGCAATTCTGGGTGCAATCTATAAAATAGAAGTCAAACACAATACGTGTTTTCGTAGCCACTTATGGTCATTTGGTCCCAGCATTTATGGCTAAAGATTTTGTCGCCCTGTTCTTAGTATGGACAGGACGTTTCTTCTAGGGGAGTATAGGGGCACTTTGCTTGCTGCTATTGGAATTGACGGAAATGGTGAACTCTTTCCACTTGCATTTGCAGTGGTAGAATCTGAAAATACCTATTCATGGGTCTCGTTTCTATAGCAATTATATAATTTGGTGGAAGTCGTCCGCACCCGTGAAGATCTATGTATAATATCAGACAAGCACCATGGATTGGTTCATGATTGTAGGGAGGTCTTCCCGTAGGTTGCACACAAACCTTGCTTACATTGCCTACGAGAAGATTTTAAGAAGATAATGAGACAACTTAAAGTAGGTGATGTTGACAATATTTGTGAAGGTGTATCTGGCCAGAATTCTAATGAAGTATGAACATTCTATGAACACATGAATGATATTAAGAATATTAAAAAGGAGGAATGTGATTGGTTAATTGAATCGGATGTCACGTAGTGGTCTCTAGTAAATGATGGTGGCTCGAGATTTGGAACTATGACCACTAATGCACAGAATGGTTTAACAGGGTAATGTGGCGTGCTCGGGGACTCCCAATTCAAGGTCTCATATGTGTTGTTTATTATAATTTAGTAGCCTTATTTTTTAAGCGATCCAATAATGCGTAAGAGTGGAGTACATAAACAATTCAATTTTTTGTTCCACAAACAAGAACAAGTCTACAAAAAAAAAATGAGTGTGAGGCTCGTCAGTTTCCGCAACCTACATGTATTAATTACCGCGCGTACCAAGTTTTTTATATGAGTTGCAGAACATTTTGTGTAAAATATTCTTTTCCCAATTATTTGTTTTTGTGCATGTAATAAGCCACAAATTTATCATATACTATGGGTGCATGCAATTGCGACTTTGGCGGCTTGACGATTGGATCACACTGGTTTTGTGTTAAAATATTTCATATTAGAATTTTTATCGTCAAACGTACAAATTGTTGTTTCATACGATATCCAAGAAAGAATCATGGACACCCAACAATCAACAAGAATGTATAACTACTTTGCTTCCCCTAGTATTTAGAAGAAGATGTGGTTTCCTAGGAACAACTAAGATTAAAAATACAATGAATGAGACAAGAACCAGAAGCACAAGAGTGTGCTGGTTTATTAAAAATATGAGGCATAATAGTGCAACCTGTGCCTTCAATCCAAGTATAAGCAGGTGAGAATAATAAATTACAATTAAACTCAATATTATGATACTGTGACCTTAATTCATTATTTTCCTCCCCACATTTAACTTTTTATTTATAAGCATTCTAATTGTTATGCTAAGATGGCCGAGGTAGTAGGTCCGAGAGGCCACCACCGTTGTGGTAGACATACTGTTCAGCGGATAATAGCACATTACAACCAAACACACCACCAAGTATTGCATCGTTAGGTGAAGCTCATCATGCAGTAAACCCAAAGCAAGTCTTACAAAGTACACGTCTTTTTTGAATTAAGTCATTATAACTACAAAAATAACTAATTTTATGTAGGGAAGAATTCTTCAAGCGACTGACCTTCTTTTAGTGGCACAAGAGTCGAAGGTGCATGCCAACATTTTATTCATGTTGCGAGTTGCAGGTTTAGACTATGCCAGACACTTGTAGTATATTAAATCAAACCAACCTCTATTAACAACGATGGCCGCGCAGTGGTGCCCCTTAACCAACACATTCTATTTACTTGTTGGTAATATGAATTGAAGTACATATTAACATGTTTCCATGTTAACTATCATTCTTTAAACTTACAAAAAATTTGATTTTCTCTGGTGAGATGGCTATCACGTTGCAAGATGTTCTAATACTCCATTGTATTACGACTGATGGAAATGCCCTGTTAGAGTTGAATGTTGTTGGTCCGGATTTGCACTGGCCAAGTTGGTCAGGATGTTTCGATGATCATGTTCTCTATCATCACCCTGTAGATCAAACAATAACATCACACTTTTTTATGGGACGCTCCGAAGCACATACAATCATATCGCTTTGCTGGCCATACTGCAATTTTTACAGGGAGTCGTACAACGATTTACCTCAAGAATTTTCAATGCATGTCATGGCCAATATATTGCATATATTAGGGTGTTTTCTCTTCTAGACATGTCTGGATTGCATGTACATTTAGAATACTTAACATTAATGGAAAATTTAGAAGAGTTTGGAAGATATTTTTTGGGTGGTGCAGTGCTTACATGGCTAAATAGAGAATTGAATTTATCAACTAAGCCTACTCATCAAAATATTACTGGTTGTTTGCACTTGCTACAAACATGGTGCTCAGAGCACTTGCATGTTGGTAGGCACACCCTTCGTGTTCTAGCCCCTCTTGATTTATCAGGCTACCCTTAAGTAATCACAGGGCTCAATTAGAATTTTATGAATTGAATTGGCACTCCTATAGGGTTCTAATTATTCAACCTCTTTACCATAAGCTAATAACAGTGTTAAATGTTAGTATAGGATTAATTAGCTTTAATCATTAATAACTTGATCCTCGCGTTCAGGTAGCAAATTAACTATTTTTTTGCATAAACACGCAAAATTTTATGTCAGATTCATCTCATTTTACTTAAATAACATGTAGGTGGAATGAAGAGTGGCTACGTACATGGTCGCCTGTAAATGTAAGTATGTACAGAGATGAACTTGATAGACTCAGACTGAGTCAGGTTTACTAAACCCCTCTATTTCATCCCACATTCCTCTCATTATTTTTTTCTTAAATATAATTAAATTTAAAATTTCATATGCAGGTTAATTAGTTGCCAAATTTAGATTTATATGTAATTTTGTTACATGACATATTTTTTCAGAACATTGATATTTGGACTACCCGCGTTCCAATAATTTGCTTGAAGCTTGTCAATTGGCACCTTTCAGATCGTATTTTGTAGCAGTATTCAAGCATTCGACATATATTTATTCAACCTATAAAATGAAGTTTTAAAAGAGTTGATGAGTGTGGTAAGGCTGAAGTTGACTTGACACACTATCACCGGAGGTATATTGAGATGTGGAATAATCATCGGGCGTATGTAGTGCAACTAAACGCATCACAAGCAGATGAAGAACAAGAACTGGCCTATTATTTGCAATGGTATCAATATTGGGCATCACTCTACCTAGTGCAATGCACTACTCAACCACCTGAAACATATTTCTCCCAATCACGAGGGAGAGAGAATAGTGGCATTCGTTTACTATATTTAATTGTTGATGTTAACTACTTTTACTGTAATGCCGAATAATAAATACAGTTCTTCAATTGTACAGTTGGATTACTTTATTTATAGTAAAGATATTGTCGAACATTTTGGAGAAGAGTGAAGTGGAAGTGCTAGCTCAATGAAACAAGGATACAATGAGATATTGGTGCTATTATGTAGAGTGGAACGATCCATCAACAATGATTAGAACACATTTGATCGGCCAAAGACATGATTTCGAGGCGGAGCCGTCTCACAAAACATATGTCAAACCATCTGGCCACTATAGATCAATTTATGATGTTCCACATCGATCAAGTTCTGCAGTCGCGAGAAGATCCGTAGTAGATGCTCCAAGGAGATGTTCAGTTTCTCTAACACGTAGATTTCCCTTGAGTGAGTCACACGAACAATATCCATAATCATCAGCTTATCTTCCACAATCAACATTTGTGGGCCCCCTCCAGCTACGTTGGACCCTCTGACTTTGCAGGACCCTATATGCTTGGCATAGCGGCTATAAAGGACCAACTGGCCATACAGGACCCACCGGCTATGGAGGATCGCTGACTTATGAGGGTCCTGTTGTGAAAAATGACAGCAATAAAACAAAAATTGGAATGATAAATTTGCAAAATAGAAAAGAGCACGGCGGAACACACAAATTTACGTGATTCGACAAATTACCTACGTTCACGGAGCTAAAGAGGATTTTCTTGCTTGAGGAATTACACCGGTCGATGACCTCGATAATTACAAGAAAATAAAATTCTTTCTCTCTCTACCTGAGATGCACCATCTAGAAGAAGAAACCCCGTAGGGAGAACCAAAAGATCTGTTGCTTTTGAATAGCTTCACGCAAGCCAAAACTCACAAACAAAAAAATCGTGAATAAGCTAATTGCAACTTGAGCCTAGAAATCCAATTTTCTTTTGCTCCTTTTAATGGTGGCGGGACCCTCTCCTCATTAGCCAAATAAAGGATGGTGGGAGAGTAGACCAAGCAAGGCGGCAAAGAAATTCAAGAAAGAAATAAAATAATTATCTATTAATTTTCATAAGAGAGCTTTCAAAGATAATTTAATTAAATAATATTAATTAAATGCAATAAAGGAGAAACTACCATGTAAACAAACGCTGTTAAAAATGCCGAAACTTCCAAAAGTGGACCTGTTTTCACAATTCAATAGGTTCATCATATGATTTACAATGAATAACATCTACCGGTGAGGATCTGAATTTAAATTTGAAAAGCATTCTCATGGCTACACCTACATCTAATGTAGGGCCATTTTTTGACACACCTCCAATTTATATATCGCCAGTACCCATGATTGAAGAGAGTTATTATGGGGCCCAACAAACTACGAACAACTCAAATAAAGACAATGATGTTGAAGAAGAATTTGAGAACCACCAGATGCAAGAATGACCACTGCAACTGCCTTCTCGATATACACCGGGTTCATGGGTCATTCCACATCGGCATAGTAGATAATTATTTTTTGAAAACATTCTTTTGATAATATTTTATTGTCAAATAATTTTTTTAATTTATTTAATAGTTCATTCTCTCATTTTGGTCATGTATTTTCTTAAATTAAATTGAAACCCTCTAAAGAATAGTTAATATAGTATAAATTTATCATTTATTTGTAATGATAATATTATACATAATATTTTTAATATTAATTTATAATATCATATATTATTAAAAACATATACATTTATATTTTCTTATAAAAAAAATTTACACAATAAACGCTCTCCAAACTGTTTTTTTTTTTAAATGGAGTTCCTCCCCCATAATTCCCCCCATCTCAAGAGCTCCTCCTCAAAATTTGCCCAAAAAGTGCATATTCATATACAATATTTCTGTATAAGAGGTTTATCATGTAATTTAATTATTTCTAATGGAAGACAAAAAAATACAAAATTTATTTAAAAAAAAAAACCTTCAAAATATTTAGCATTCACACGCTTATACTAAATACAAAAAAAAATAATAATAATAAAAGAAAGAGAGAGATTACATAAACACCGCCTGACTGATTTTATGAACTATCGAAACTATTTATTTACACGTGACAGGACCAAACTATTGAGAATTCGATAAAAATAATGAATATGGGTTGGGGTTTTACGATGAATTTTGATATTTAATTGAGAATTTAAAAAATAAATGAAAGAGGGTGATTGATTGGTAAATACTAAGCTTCTGGTGGTCTGATGCATGCACCAATATCCTTGTGATCAGAGCATGACTCGCGGAAGGCCTCTTGTGAAAAACTTAAGACATTGAAATAGTTCCATATGGTTGAAGTCTTCGACAAGAATGACGATTGGAAGATCATGTTGATGTTTTGAAAGACAAATGGAAGCAAAAAAATTATGTTGTATACCATTTAGAGAGGCCGTAATAAAGAGATTTTGGTCGCAATAACTTTCTTGATTGTGATCCTATGTTAATCACTAGAAGGACGTCAGGATCATATATGTCACCCGGGTGAAAGCTGAAGTGATCATCACCGTCAATTTCAAGGTACTAAGTCAACTCAAATCTTCATTGTGAAGCAAAAAAATATGGGGTAGAAATAGCTTGGATGAGAATTACAACTATATTGGTGCGAAACTAGAAAGAAAATTTAGTTAATTTGTTAACTAGAGAGTGTGCGCGCGCGCTGAAAAAATCAATCTCAACAATGATTTCAAACACATAAGAAGTTAATACTAGTGATGTGACAGAGTTGAGTTGAGTTCAATGCACGTTTAGCTTGAGTTCGAGCTTGATTAATTAATCTAGTTCAAGAACAAGCTCAAGCTTAATTCTAGGAGTTCTAGTCAACTCTTTTATTATAAAAGAGAAAAAATAATATTAATTCATATTAGTGTTACAATTAAATGATAATATAATGAGCAATTAGAAAATAAATGATACAAAATCACTTGATATAAAATATAAAATATAATTTTCACTATTTTAAATAATTTACAGGAAAAAAGTTATAAGTTCTAGCATATTTGGGTTGTATTTCTATTAATAATTTCGTCCTAGAATGAGCCAACTCACATGTTTGCTTGGGCTTGACTTGTTAGCTTAGAAGCACGTCAAAGCACATCCGTCAAAGCACATCCGTGCCAAAGAGCAGAGGACAAATCGACGTATCCCAAATGGGCGGCAGCTCATCGGCATCAGGTCGTCAAGGTGATATCAACGAGGCCAAGGAGTGACAGGGCTCAAGGGGCTCAACAAAAAGGAAGGTAGAATGATCCTAAAACAAGAATAATTAAGATAGTTAATAACTAGGCGATGAAATTGTAGAAATTTGATTGAAATTTATAATAAATAGAAAAATAAATTTATAAAAAAAAAGGTGGTATTTAGTTTTGAATTATTGATTATTTTAACCAAATTTGCATTATTTGTTGCCAATAAAGTAATAAGATGATAGTTATAAAACAAATATCACAAATATTGCATTATAAAAAGAGTATCCAAAATAAAATATTGCATTAAGATTTGAATTATTTTAAATAAAAATAAAAAAAATAATTTACCATTTTTTAGTTAACTCCAATATCTCCAACGATTTTGCAATCGAGCACTACTTCAAATTCTCTTTTGTGCAACTATATTAATCTCACTACTCATCAAATAAATTATAATGCTTAAATGAATGAGAATGCATTGAAATATATAAGATCATAGCTTCTTTAAGGTTATTTTTTTCACCTAATATGCATGCAAATAACATTGAAGATATAACAGTCATAAATAATGCATGCTTCCATGGCATATACATGCATGCATGCTGTTTCATCACATATGCATGCATCATCAAACCTTGAATAACATTTAGGAGCTTGAAATAATAAAAATAAATAAATAAAAGTCTTTGATAAATAAATAAATAAAAGACTTGGAGTTATTGTGAGAATATTACAAATCTATCCACAACTTAGAAAATAAATTTTTGCATCATTTTAAACAAGTTATCACAACGTAATAACCTCCGCTATTTCATTGCAGCCGATTTTAAACGGTTGCAATTGTTAGTGTTGCAAAGACTTTTAGCAGCTATTATAAAAAGAGGGAGGTTTTTAGAACTTCGGCAACGAAAGGGATCGCGCGATCGATTGGATGTAGCGAGTGTCTGGCTGAGGAATTTTTATTCGGTACGTGCACCGCATGAAGCCTTACATGCGGTACCGAATAAAAATTCGCCACGTGGAATGCGATTCCACGTGGCTTTACAGCTTAAAAATAAGCTTTTTCATGTATTCCGACCCGACCCGATATTCATTTTTGACGAAAATTTAAAGCATAAGGCCCTTTCCCGGTTATAACGAGATTTAGTTTCGCACTTTAGGGTTTGGAGCTGCCGACGACGAGAACGACAACCGCTGCCAGATCTGTGTGAGTTTAGCTTCTTGTACCGGATCTGTACAAATCCTCTCTGCTTCTCCATTATGTAGTTTGCTGAGCTGTGCGAGTTTTTTGCAATCCAGATCTTAGGTATATCGTAGGTTTAATAAGTTTTATTTTTTATTTGGAATTTTTATTGCATTCTTCTGGGTTTATCAGAGGTTAGTTTTATTGGAATTTGTTTCTGTGCTTGTGTCTAACAATCCAGATATTGGCAGTATTCTCGTGTAATTTTTGTTAATAAGGAATGTTCAGGGTTATTGTGTGGTGATTATGATATTATTATGATTTAGGGTTGTGTTGTGCTGTG